>NW_027251066.1:0-69250 GCF_044704955.1 Pristiophorus japonicus
CCCTCTGCCCACCTGGGGCTCGCTTGTTCCGAGTAGAGCGCTTGCTTTGGGAGTCTTGTGTCAGGCATGCAGACGATGTGGCCCGCCCAACAGAATGGGTCGAGTGTGGTCAGTGCTTCGATGCTGGGGATGTTGGCCTGGTCGAGGACACTGATGTTGGTATGTCTATCCTCCCAGGGGATTTGCAGTATCTTGCGGAGACATCGTTGGTGGTATTTCTCCAGCTATTTGCGGTGTCTACTGTATACGGTCCACGTCTCTGAGCCATGTAGGAGGGCGTGTATCACTAGAGCCCTGTGCCAGGTTTGAGGGCCTGATCTTCGAACACTTTCTTCCTCAGGCAGCCGAAGGCTGCACTGGCGCACTGGAGGCGGTGTTGAACCTCATCGTCGAAATCTGCCCTTGCTGATAACAGGCTCCCGAGATAAGGAAAATGGTCCACGTTGTCCAGGGCCACACCATGGATCTTGATGACTGGGTGGCAGTGCTGAGTGGCAGTGTCAGGTTGCTGGAGCACCTTTGTTTTACAGATATTTAGTGTAAGGCCCATGCTTTCATATGCCTCAGTGAAGATGTTGCCTATGCTTTAACCAGACCCTCCTTGGCTCTGGCAAGAGCCTAATTAATATATGCAAACAAGGTCTAATTATGTCATTAGGACCCTAATGATATGTTAACTGTTAACCTGTCGGGAAACAAGCTGAGTCCCTAGAAGATAGGTTTTAAACTTATGCTTGTGGCACCAGGAGGAGTAGGACTGTATTAGAAAGGTATAATTATGAGGTCCTGATCTTCGAACACTCTCTTCCTCAAGTGAACCTCGTCGTCGATGTCTGCCCTTGCTGATAATAGGCTCCCGAGGTATGGAAAGTGGTCCACTTTGTCCAGGGCCGCGCTGTGGATCTTGATAACTGGGCTAAAGGGAATTAAACTTTCAATAGCGTAGAATGTAATGGGAAAGAACATGTGGGAATGGAAAAGAAAGGCCAGCATTTCAAAATTTACAACACAATTAAATAACCACTATGGAAACTGATGACTTTTTATCTACAAGTTTATCAGTGAGTTGTTGTTTCAAGGAAAGCTAATTATAGTGCATTTCTGCAGCATATCTATAAGTCAGGAGAAAAGTGATTTGTGATTAGAGCCTTATTAATATGGTTGCTATTAAATTGATTAGATCACATGGTGTTACCATCCAAAGAGCTTTTTTTGTCCATTTTATATTCAGTGGGGAACTGAAAGAAAACACTTTACAGCAATAAATTGATTATAAAATCCCAGAAGCCCTACTAGAACTGATAAAGTGCTGTAAGTCTTTGGGAATTCTTGTTTCTTCTCATTTTCATGATAACACTGAATGCAATATCTGTCTCCTGACGGACCTTGTTATTATGTATGATGAAGTATTCTGTTTGCCTAGAAATTGCAGCAAAATGCTTCTGCTAAAACAATAAATAATGAATGACACTAAAGCAGCATAACATAATAAACACAAAATGTACTGTAGGATTTAACTCATCAGATGTACTCTCGCCAGCCGTCAGTGAATGTAGGGAGTATGATTACGAAGTTTGCAGATGATACAAAAATTGGCCATGTAGCTGATAAGGAAGAAGAAAGCTGTAGACTGCAGGAAGATATCAGTGGACTGGTCAGGTGGTCAGAAGAGTGGCAAATGGAATTCAATCTGGAGAAGTGTGAGGTAATGCATTTAGGGAGGGCTAACAAGGCAAGGGAATACACATTAATTGGTAGGACACTGATAAATGTCGAGGAACAGAGGGACCTTGGAGTGCATGTCCGCAGATCTCTAAAGGTAGTAGGACAGGTAGATAAGGTGCTAAAGAAGGCATATTGGATACTTGCCTTTATTAGCTGAGGCATACAATATAAGAGCACGGAGGTTATGCTTGAACTGTATAAAACACTAGTTAGGCCACAGCTAGAGTACTGCATGCAGTTCTGGTCCCCACATTACAGGAAATATGTGATTGCATAGAGAGGGTACAGAGGAGATTTACGAAGATGTTGCCTGGACTGGAGAATTTTAACTATGAGAAAAGATTAGAAAGGCTGAAGTTGTTTTCTTTGGAACAGAGGAGGCTGAGGGAAGACCTAATTCAGGTGTATAAAATTATGAGAGGCCCACATAGAGTGGATAGGAAGGATCTATTTCCCTTAGCAGAGGTGTCAACAACCAGGTGGCATAGATTTAAAGTAAGTGGTAGGAGGTTTAGAGGGGATTTGAGGGGAAATGTTTTCACCCAGAGGGTGGTCGCTGCCTGAAAGGACGGCAGAGGCAGAAACCCTCACCACATTTAAAAAGTACTTGAATGTGCATTTGAATTGCTGTAACTTACAGGGCTACAGACCAAGAGCTGGAAAGTGGGATTAGGCTGGATAGCTCTTTGTCGGCCAACACGGACACGATGAGTTGAATGTTCTCCTTCCGCGCTCTAAATTTCTAGCATTCTATGATTCTATGGTGGCTTAGTGACAGCTCTCTGAATTAGATGGTTATTGGTTCAAGCCCAATTCCAGAGACTTGAGCACATAATCTAGGCAGACACTCCAGTACAGTACTGAGGGAGTGCTGCACTGTTGGAGGTGCTGCTTTTTGCATGAGATGTTAGAATGTAGTCAAAGCCTCAGTTTGCGATGAATGTAAAGGATCCTACAGTTCTTTTCAAATAAGAGCAGAGAAGTGCTTCTGGTGTCCTGGCCAACATTTATCCCTCCATCAACATCAATAAAGCAGGTTATCTGGTTTGTGGGACCTTGCTGTGCACAACGTGGTTGCCGCATTTACCCACATTACGGTTGGTGGCCAATGTTGAACAAATTAGCTCAAAATGAATTCATTATCTGTGAAGCACTTTGCAATGTCCTGAGACTGTGAAAGGAAGGTGCTATATAAATGCAAGTTCTTTCTTATTTCTGATGCTTAAATAATAATATTAAGTAACCTTTTTAATGTTAACTTATGTAATCAAATAGAACGATATCGAAAGCTATATGGACAATGTTGCTTTATATAGAATTTCCTAACACTGTAAGTTGAATACATTTATAATGTTTGCCTGTATTTGTATTCTTCTGCAATACTGTATACATTGGATTCAACTCCAGACTTCCCCAATAATCTGAGAAAATTAAGCCATGCGAAGCTTCACCAAACAAAGCCCCATGGATGCACAAAAACCAATGCTGAAAGCTCCAGAATTTTAAACAACAGCAACGTTCCTGGAGCTTCTGCCTTTACAACTGAATTGCTAACGGCTGGTAGCTAATGGGACACAAATCGGTTATGTTAATTCACCCCATCAGCCTGAAGCTGCAGCAATACTAGGCGACTGACAGAAGGGGATTATTATATGCATGCACGTTTGTATATTTAAAGAGAAGGACGAGACAGGCAGCTATAACTGCAGGGGGAGGTCACTGTGCTATCTGTTCTAGAGAAAGCCTTTGCTTCAATCTTGTTCAATCATTTACGGATGCCATTAGAAGAATAGTTTCTCAATGCTGAGAGCAGCTTCGGGGAAGGGCGATCAATCATTGATATAATCGTAATCCTTTGAATATAATAGAAAGTATGTTGAGATATTCTGTATCACCTATATTGACTTTAAGCAGAGATTTGGTTTGCTGTTGACTCTGTAGAATCCCCTCACTCACTTTGCTGACCTAATGAAATCAACAGACTAATTTAATATCGAAAAGTGAATTCAGCAGTTCTGTTCATGTATATCGGAAACGGAGTGACTGATGTGAGATTCATTGCTCTGACAGGATTGTACATATCTTCCTACTACATAGCTATAATTTAAAATGAATATAACTTTCTTTATATACTGTAGAGAGATAGAATGGGGTGGTACTCTTTGTACACATCAACAAGCTTGCCTCAGCACAGTACATACCTACATAGACAAACAAATAAATACAGTGTCACTGAATGAACTATTCACCTTAGCAAAATGGTAACATTGTTAGGCTTAAGAGTTTAAAATTTGGTAAAAAAACAGCATAATTTAAGCAGCTGAGATATCGATTGGGGAAAAATTCATTTTCACCGTGGTGCAAAGCCGGGTGGTAACAAATTAATTGCCCTTTATACACCCCGCCCAACTTTCCATTCCCTTGACATCACCTGTTTTGTGCACCGTTGATGTTTCTGAGCTTTCCACCCAGCAAAAGCAGGGCAGTTGCTCTCTGAAAATAATGGGGTGTAACTTACTGCCCCATCCCAGCTGATAGTGTGGCTGGCCGATGCTATTAACCCAGGACCTGCTGCTGAGTGGCCCGAATGCCCACAGGCAGAATGCCCTTTTAATATGCAAATTGGAGTCCACTGATGTTCATAGAACGTTGATCAGCATTTTACGACTCAAGTGAGTGAAATGTATGCTGTGCTCGCTCCACATGTTTTTAGCTGGCAGTGCAGCCGAAGAGGAAGTCAAAAGGTTGTTTTTAATTTATTTTTGTGTGGCCGAGAGGAACAGGAGTGCACCTCCCAATTCTGAAGTTTAAAAAAGCTTACCTCTTTGCTCTCTTCTGATCCCGATCCCCTTCACCACTATGTTGGACTGTTGGAAAACCCACTGCGGCTTCCCGCTCAGGCCACCCAATTAAAATTGCATGGGATATGAGTTGACACTATGGTGTAGGTTGGTAGTAGGGCCTCATAAGGCTACATGAATGCAATCTACTGTCTTCCAGTTTGCATGCATTCACTGACTCATGAGCTGAATGAGACTATCATATAACTGAAGCAGCATTTGTGTTGCAGGAAAAGATGGCACACAAAAGAGAAAAAGTCAACGGGGAAGGAGTGATAAATATACGTGACTTATTTTTAATTAACTCTTGGGATGTTGGCATCGCTGGCAAGGTCAGCATTTATTGTCCATTCTTAGTTGCCCTTGGTGGTGAACCTTCTTCTTGAACCACTGCAGTCCATGTGGTGAAGGTACTCACATAGTGCTGTTAGGGATGGACTTCCAGGATTTATCATTGCCACAAGAAAGAGGATGGCAGAATCATAGGGGCAGAAATGATAGATGATGGAGAGATTGATGGGTACATGACACAAACAGCTTTGTGCATAGCCAGAATACTTCTGGCTTTTAATGCTTCAGCAGAGAACATGCACCTTCAGCTAACCTTTGACAATTGTATTACACTCTGGAAGATTAATTGTAGCTCACTGTCAAGTTGTCATATATTAATTTCTGTAATTCTGTCCTCTATCCAGCATAGTGACATGAAGGAGGAGGAGACCTCCCATTCTGACTTCTGTCCGTCCCGAACTCTATGATTCAAAATGTCATTCATTACATCACTTCCAAGTGTCAAGACAGAGACAGGCACCTGGGGCTTCAGGTTAGTGACAGGAAGAGATGACATTGTCTGCTACACAATGAACTCGTCGCCAGGAGGAAAGGGAGATGAAGAAAGAGGGTAATGATATCTCTGATCTGAGAGTCCTGCGGTGTCAAACTTGGCTGATGATTTTCAGGTTCAGTTTTCAAATGAACGACATTAAAGAAGCATCAATCCCATGTACAGGAGGAGTTCATCACCAGCATGCAAAGCACCATCAGAGATGGGTTCTCCTTGCTGCAGCAATCCCTGGAGAGGGTGGCAATTCAAGGAAGACCGGCAAAGGATATCCACATGAATGACACCTCTGTAGTTTTGTCTCCCTTCCCAAGAGGCAGCTCTCACTGCTGCCATGGAGGACTTGGGAACTCGCATTGAGAAGAGCATAGATGAGGGATTCTCAGGTCTGAGGGAAACCATTTGGTCTCTCTCCCCTTCAATCATACGGTCATCGGAGAAGAAACCCAGCATCAGTGGCCCGACATGGCAAGATTTTACAGGATCTAGCTCTCTCTGAGGAATCCAGGTCCAATGAGTTTCCCAGATGCCTGAACATGCTGCTTCACAGCAGTAGGACCAGATAATCCGAGCATCTGATTTTGAGATGTAATCCATAGCTGGTGCTTCTCAGGACACCTAGATTCTTCTCTCCAGGTTATAACTAACTATGCAGTTTGCTGCAAGTGATGGATATCCTCAATACATGAGCTGGAGCATATTGCAGAACACCACTAGACCTACCCAAAAATGTCAGCATTACAAAGGAGTGCTCAGTTCTTAATGTAGTCGACACATGGGTCTTGTTGCATCTCTTCTCAGCATTACTAAGAGGAATCCTTACTGAGGTTAGTAGCCAGATTTGAAGTGGGTCACAGATTAATGCATCATTGTAGATGCATCATGGCAATTGCTAGGGTACCTTATGTTAACAAGCAGGATCTTATGCCTATCGTCACATACCAGTTGCTGGTTTAGGGATTTCTCGATACAGACCATTTAGCCATAGGAGTGCAGTCTATTGCCCCTTGCACCATTGACACATCACCTTAATCTCCACCGTGGTCCGGAACATGATGATCGAGGCTCACTGAACCGGAGTGTTTGCCCAAATGTGCTGGTCTCTCGTATCTGCTGTGATCGTTGTTATGTATGTAAACCTGTAATTAACATGTCTAACCACAAGAGGGCATATCCCCCGGAGTCTCAAGGGATCCAACAATCCCTTGGGAGCACCTGTAAAAAGGAGGCCTCACAGGCTGGAGAGGCACTCTGAGATCTGTAACAAAGGACTACGGTCACACTTTGAGCTTGCAGTATCCAGTCTGACTCTTTGTCCAAGACATAACAATTGGCGACGAGATACAGATAATGAACCCCAATGCAACAATGCAGAGAACTGTGGGCATCCTGGAGAAATTTTCAGAGGGAGATGATTGGAAAACCTTCGTGGATCGACTCGACCAATACTTCGTGGCTAACAATCTGGAAGGAAAAGCCAAACAAAGGGCGATCCTCCTCACCGTTTGCGGGGCATCAACATATGGCCTCATGAAAAACCTGTTCGCTCCAGCAAAACCCCCAGACAAGTCATACAATGAGTTGTGCACATTGGTCCGGGAGCATCTAAATCCAAAGGAATGCGTTCTGATGGCAAGGTATCGGTTCTACACATACAAGAGGTCTGAAGGCCAGGAAGTGGCGAGCTACGTTGCTGAGCTAAGGCACCTTGCAGGACATTGCGAATTTGAAGGACATTTGGAGCACATGCTCAGGGACTTCATTGTACTTGGCATTGGCCATGAAGTAATACTTCGCAAACTTTTGACTGTAGCGACCCCTACCTTGAGTAAAGCCATAACGATAGCCCAGGCGTTTATCTCCACCAGTGACAACACCAAACAAATTTCCCAGCACACTAGTGTTGCTGCAAATACTGTGAACAAAGTAACGTTGTTTTAGAATTGAAATGTACATGGCAGGACTTAGACGCCTGTAGCTGCAAGTCCGCAGATGACTCAGAGTCCACCATCAAGGGTGGTGAATACAAGGCAATTAACACCTTGTTGGTGCTGCGGGGGTGATCATCGATTCCATTCATGCCGCTTCAAAGGATACGTTTGCAAGGGCTGTGGAACAATTGGACACCTCCAATGTATGTGCAGACAAGCTGCAAATCCTGCTAATCCTGCAAACCACCATGTTGCAGAGGAGGACAGATCCATGGTGGATCGTGATGACCCAGAGTCTCAGACCAAGGAGGCAGAGGTATATAGGGTGCACACATTTACCACAAAGTGTCCCCGATAATGCTGAAGGTTGAATTAAATGGACTCCCGATTTCCCTGGAACTGGACACGGGCGCAAGCCAGTCCATAATGAGTAAAAAAACTTACGATAAGTTGTGGTGCAACAAGGCTTCAAGGCCAGTCCTGACTCCCATTTGTACCAAACTTAGAATGTACACAAAGGAACTGATTCCCGTAATTGGCAGTGCTACCGTAAAGGTCTCCTACGATGGAGTGGTGCACAATTTACCACTCTGGGTAGTACCAGGCAATGGCCCCATGCTGTTCGGCAGGAGCTGGCTGGGAAAGATACGCTGGAACTGGGACGACGTCCGAGCGCTTTCATCCGTCGACGACACCTTATGTGCCCAGGTCCTAAGCAAGTTCCCCTCGCTGTTCAAACCAGGCATCGGGAAGTTCCAAGGAGCAAAAGTGCAGATCCATTTGATTCTGGGAGCGCGATCCATCCATCACAAGGCGAGAGTGGTACCTTACATGATGAGAGAGAGGTGGAGATCGAGCTGGACAGGCTGCAATGAGAGGGCATCATTTCGCCAATCGAATTCAATGAGTGGGCCAGTCCGATTGTTCCAGTCTTCAAAGAAGACGGCACCGTCATAATCTGTGGTGATTACAAAGTAACTATCAATCATTTCTCACTGCAGGATCAATACCCGCTACCAAAGGCAGATGACCTATTTGCGACTCTAGCAGGAGGGAAAACGTTCACGAAGCTGGTCTTGACCTTGGCCTACATGACGCAGGAGCCGGAGGAATCTTTGAAACACCTCACCTGCATCAACACACACAAAGGTCTTTTCGTTTACAACAAATGCCCGTTTGGGATTCGATCAATTTGGAATTGCTCTGGCAATATTCCAGAGCAACATGGAAAGCTTGCTGAAGTCTTCCATAACGACATCTTGGTTACAGGTCGGGACACCGTCGAGCACCTGCAGAATCTGGAGGAGGTTCTTAGTCAGCTTAATCGTGTGGGGCTCAGGCTAAAATGCTCGAAGTGCATTTTCCTGGCACCTAAAGTGGAGTTCCTGGGGCGAAGAATCGCCCACCAATTCGAAGACGGAGGCAATCAAGAATGCAACGAGACCACAGAAAGTGATGGAGCTGCGGTTGTTTCTAGGACTCTTGAACTATTTTGGTAACTTCTTACCGGGCCTTAGCACATTGTTAGAACCCCTGCACTTTTTACTGCGTAAGGGAGATGAATGGATATGGGGTAAAAGCCAAGAAAATGCCTTTGTAAAAGCTAGGAAGCTGTTAGGTTCAAACAAATTGCTTGTGTTGTACGATCCATGTAAACGTTTGGTACTAGCATGTGATGCGTCGTCGTACGGGGTCGGGTGTGTATTGCAACAAGCTAATGAATCTTGGAAATTGCAACCGGTTGTTTATGCACCCAGAAGTCTGTCTACGGCCGAGAAGGCCTACAGTATGATCGAAAAAGAAGCGTTAGCAAGTGTTTACGGGGTAAAGAAAATGCATCAATATCTGTTCGGGCTCAAATTTGAATTGGAAACTGACCATAAGCCGCTTATATTCCTCTTTTCTGAAAATAATTAGATAAATACGAATGCATTGGCCTGCATCCAGAGATGGGCGTTCATGTTGTCCGCATACAACTACGCCATCCGCCACAGGCCAGGCACAGAAAACTGTGCCGATGCTCTCAGTAGGCTACCATTGCCCACCACCGGGGTGGAGATGGCACAGCCTGCAGATTTTGTGATGGTAATGGAAGCATTCGCGAGTGAGCAATCACCTGTTACCACCCGACAGATTAGAACCTGGATGAGCCAGGACCACTTACTGTACTAAGTAAAAAAACTGTGTGTTCCACGGAAGTTGGTCTAGTGTCCCGTTAGAGATGCAGGAAGCAATAAAGCTGTACCAGCGGTGCAAAGATGACATATCTATACAGGCAGACTGCCTCCTATGGGGTAATCGGGTAGTTGTGCCAAGAAAGGGCAGGGACACTTTCATTAGTGATTCCACAGTACCCAGCCAGGCATTGTAATGATGAAAATGATAGCCAGATCCCACGTGTGGTGGCCCGGTATCGATGCAGACTTAGAGTCCTGTGTGCACAAATGTAATACATGTTCCCAGTTAAGCAATGTACCGAGGGAGGCACCACTAAGTTTATGGTCTTGGCCCTCCAAACCGTGGTCTAATATACACGTCGACTATGCAGGCCCGTTCTTGGGTAAAATATTTTTAATGGTTGTAGATACGTACTCTGTTGTGTCTCTGCACCTTGTTACAAACTCACACGAGGCATGGATATATCAGACACGGTCACTCTGTGACCTTCACTTTATTCCCAGGACTAAAGAGTGCTGATCCTGGGTGGGACCTCCCCTTTTATACCTGGAAGCCCAGGTGAGGAGCTCACTCCCTGTGATCAGGGTGTGCATTACAAGGGTACAGGTACAGTATGCATGAGTTACAGTTACATACTTGTAGTCATTGCAAGATGGTGAAATACATGACATCACCTCCCCCCTTAGGTCTTTTAGTTTCAGAGGTTAAGTCTATCGAGTGGTCGGCGCTCTCTTGTGGAGCGCCGCAGTTGTGACTCTGGTGGCTGAACCTCAGCACGCGTCTCTGTCACTTGAGGTGATTGCGGCCTGTCCGGGCTGGCCACAAGGACTGTGCATGCTGATGGCTGTCTTTGTTGCTCGTGCGCTGGCAGTGGTGTGGGTGCTATCTCATCATGCTCTTATTCCGGTTCCTCCGTGTCTGCACTGAACCTTGTCTTTACTTGGTCCAAGTGTTTGCAGCATATCTGCCCATTGTTTAGTCTGACCACCATGATCCTGTTTCCTTCTTTGCCAATTATGGTGCCCTCAAGCCATTTGGGTCCCAAAGCATGGTTAAGAACAAATACCGGGTCATCTATTTCTATACACCTCCCCCTTGAGCCTCGATCATGGAGCTCGGTTTGGGACTGGCGCTTGCCTTCAACAATGTCTGCCAGGGCTGGGTGAATAAGGGACAGCCGCGCCTTGTACGTGCGTTTCATGAGGAGTTCCGCTGGCGGGAGGGTCCTTGGATGCGTAGCATGCGCTGCTTTATGACTTGGACCGCCCGTTCCGCCTGGCCATTGGAGGCTGGCTTGAACGGCGCTGTCCGGACGTGCTTGATCCCATTGCCCGACTTAAACTCCTGGAATTCATGGCTGGTAAAACACGGGCCATTATCGCTGGCCAGGATGTCCGGCAAGCCGTGGGTCGCGAAAACCGTACGCAGACTCTCCACAGTGATGGATGTCATGCACGAGTTCAATATGATGCACTCGATCCACTTCGAGTATGCATCAACAACGATCAGGAACATTTTTCCCATGAACAGACCCGCATAGTCCACATGAATGCGTGACCATGGCCTGGTGGGCCAGGGCCATGGGCTGAGTGGAGCCTCCCTGGGGGCATTGCCCAGCTGGGCACACGTTGTGCACCTGCGAACCCAGTGTTCCAGGTCTGAGTCAATCCCCGGCCACCACACGTGTGACCGGGCAATGGCCTTCATTAACACGATGCCTGGGTGCTCGCTGTGGAGTTCCCTGATGAACGCTTCCCTTCCTTTCTGGGGCATGACTACCCGGCTGCCCCATAACAGGCAGTCGGCTTGGATGGAGAGTTCATCCATCCATTTCTGAAACAGCCTGACTTCCTCGGGGCACACCCTGTGTACGGGCAGCTGTTTAAACAAATAATCCTTTGTGTGTCGTGATGGTGGTCAGAAACTTGGATCTTTCAGCCAGTTCCTGAATCATGTGAGGTCCAGCTTCGTGAACAGCTTATCACCTGCCAGCGTGGCAAAAAGGTCCTCTGCTCTCGGGAGCTGGTATTGGTCTTGCAGCGACAGTCACCACAAATCCTGACCGAGCCATCTGCTTTGAGGACGGGAACAATGGGACTTGCCCAGTCGCTGAATTCAACGGGCGAAATTATGCCCTCTCTGAGCAGCCTGTACAGTTCACTTTCAATTTTTTCATGCATCACGTACGGCACCACTCTGGCTTTGTGGTGCACTGGTCTGGCGTCCGAAGTGATGTGTATCACTACTTTGGTGCCCTCGAACGTTCCGACACCGGGTTGAAAGAGTGACTAGAATTTTTGCAATACCTGCGAGCATGAACTTCGCTCCACGGATGAAATGGCGTGCACATTCCTCCATTTCCAATTCATCTCAGCTAGCCAACTCCTCCCCAAGAGCACGGGGCCATTTCGTGGAACAATCCAGAGTGGCAGCCGGTTCTGTGATCCATTGTGCGTTACCACCAAGTTTGCACTGCCCAGCACTGGGATGATCTCTTTGGTGTACGTACGTAGCTGCGTCTCACTGCGTTCCAATTTGGGCCTGCTAGCTCTGTGTGGCCATAGTCTCTCAAATTGTTGGGCGCTCATGAGGGACTGGCTAGCTCCGGTATCCAGCTCCATGTGCACCGGGATGCCATTCAGTAAGACTTTCATCATCATGGGTGGCGCTTTGGTGTATGAGCTGTGGACGTCAGCCACATGAACTCTCTGAACTTCAGCATCCATGGTTGTTCCCAAGGCCTCATCCTGCATTTCAGACCGCTCGTCTGGTTCCTCTGTCTCGCAGACTAGCCTCGCTACTGCCTTTTTGCATATCCTGGCCAGGTGTCCCTTGACAGTGTAAAGTTGGAACCTGCAGTTTTTTGCAGTGTGTCTGCTCCCACATCTGCAACATGAGCTGAGATTGCTGTTAACAAAAGGACTATTCCCAGGCATTCCTCTCTGATGGCTCTTTTGGCTGTTTCTAAGCACTCTGATGGTGGATGTAAATTGTCCCATCACAGGATGTATTGTTCCTCGTGATGGCGTGAATTGCCGATCCCCTTTCCATTGTCCCTGTTGCCAGAAGCTTGTTGCTACCTGGATTGTGTCGAATTGCCCTTGCCTGACTGCCTGGACAGTGTCAAATTGCCCGTGCCTGCCTGTGGGGTTCTATGTCATTTTTATAACATTGATTCCCTGGTTCAACGCAACTTTAAAACCAGGGCTGTGTGCGTAGATTAGCTTGGTCTCCTCTTCCCCTTCCATAAAGTTCTGAGCTATCAACGCCGCCCCTTCTAAAGTCAAATCCTTAGTCTTTGTGAGCTTCCTGAAAATGCCGGCATGATTAATGCCCTCAATGAAAAAGTCCCTTAAATCTCCCCCCTACAGGCATCGGAGAACTTACAGAGACTGGCCAAATGCCGCAGTTCCGCCACGAAGTCCGAGATGTTTTGACCCTCCCGATGCCGGTGAGAGTAGAACCAGTGCCGGGCCATGTGTACGCTACTTGCCGGCTTGAGATGCTCACTGATCAGCTGGCTGAGCTCTTTGAAGGACTTGTCCGCTGGCCTTTGGGGTGCGAGCAGGTCTTTCATTAGCGCATACGTCTGTGGACCACAGCTGGTCAGTAGATGCGCCCTCCGCTTGTCAGCCGTTGCCTCTTCCAGCCAGTCCTTTGTGACAAGGCTCTGCTGGAGTCTTTCCACAAAGTCATCCCAGTCCTCACCCACACAGTAGCGTTCCTCTGTGCTGCCGGTGGCCATCCTCGTGGTTCGGTGATTCCCGTTTCTCGTCGCCAGATGTTGTGCCTCTGCACCTTGTTACAAACTCACACGAGGCATGGATATAATCAGACACAGTCACTCTGTGACCTTCACTTTATTTCCAGGACTAAAGAGTGCTGATCCTGGGTGGGACCTCCCCTTTTATACCAGGAAGCCCAGGTGAGGAGCTCACTCCCTATGGCCAGGGTGTGCATTACAAGGGTACAGGTACTGTATGCATGAGTTACATACTTATAGTCATTGCAAGATGGTGAAATACATGACATACTCCAAATGGATTGAATGTGAGATAATGTCGGCAAGCACGTCGGCTGCCAACATTGAAAACCTATGGGCCATGTTTGCCACGCACGGCCTGCCCGATGTCCTTGTAAGTGACAATGGGCCGTACTTTACCAGTGCCGAATTCAAGGAATTCATGACCCGCAATGGGGTCAAGCATGTCATGTCTGCTCGGTTTAAGCCAGTGTCCAACGGTCAGGCAGAACGAGCAGTTCAAACAATGAAGCAGAGCTTGAAAAGGGTAACTGAAGGCTCACTGCAGATTCGCTTATCCCGAGACCTGCTTAGTTACTGCACAAGACCCCATTCGCTCACCGGGGTCTCTCCCGCTGAACTGCTCATGAAAAGGACACTTAAGACAAGGTTCTCATTAGCCCACCCTGATCTACACAAACAGATAGCGAGCAGGCGGCTTCAACAGAATACATATCCTGATCGTGCAAATGTGTCACGCAAAATTGAAGTAAATGATCCTGTATTTGTGTTGAACTATGGACAATGTCCCAAATGGATTGCTGGCACTGTTTTTGTCAAAGAGAGGAGTAGGGTGTTTGTGGTCAAACTCGCAAATGGACTCACATGCAGGAAACACTTGGACCTAACCAAATTCAGGTTTACGGACTATCCTGAACAATCCACAATAGACTCTACCTTTTTCGACTCTTCAATACACACACAAGTGGCAACTGACCCAGCGGTTGAACACGAAGCAGAACCCATCACCCGCCGCAGCCCAGCAAGACTCACCGCCCCCAGCAGGCCAGCAAGGCCAGCTGCGCAGCAGCCCAGCGAAGGCCCAACAAACGATTCACCAACACCAGCATTTCCACCAAGACGATCAACCAGGGAAAGAAAGGTCCCAGATCGACTCACATTGTAAATAGTTACACTACTGACTTTGATGGGGGAGTATTGTTATGTATGTAAACCTGTAATTACCATGTCTAACCACCGGAGGGCTTATCCCCTGGAGTCTCAAAGGATCCCACAATCCCTTGGGAGCACCTGTATATAAGGAGGCCTCACAGGCTGGAGAGGCACTCTGAGATCTGTAATAAAGGACTACGGTCACACTTACTTTGAGCTTGCAGTATCTATTCTGACTCATTATCCAAGACATAACAATCGTGGTCTGGGACATGATGCTTGAGGCTCACTGAACCGGCTGTGGGATAAAGAAAACTCACTGAGTGTCTGCCTCAGGTTGTTTGTTTCCGGGAATGTGGGATGCCATCCCCTCCCCCTCCCCCCTCACAGTCCATCCTTCCCCCTCCCCCTCGTGTGTACAAGTGTGTGTGTGAATACGTGTGTGTACAAGTGTGTGTGTGTGTATGTGGGGAGCGGAAGGAGCAGCGTGGCAGCCAAGCCCAGCAGTCTGTGCGGCCCCCGGCCTGCGAGTACCATCGAAGCAGGCCAGGGAGCGGAAGGAGCAGCGTAGCAGAATACTACTCCAGGGAGCAGCACGTGCTGGAGCAGGAGAGCAACGGCAGTGAAAAGGGACTTCACCAAGGTCCAGGTCGGTGATTGGAGCATGAGCTGGTACAGCAGGAGTGACGGGATTGGGGCGAAGGAGTGGCTAGAGACAGTAGAGGGACGTGATCGGAGCCCAGGAGAGGCACGAGTTAGGGGCCCAGAAGAGGCGAGGGCCCAGGGGCAGTACGGGCCAGCCCACACTGTGATATGTGTGCGCTATAGGTCCGTGCAGCAGAGCAGGTCTCCAGTCGTCTTGGTTAATCCTTGCTATTGGATCAAGACCTAGCTCTGTCGAGCCCGTGTGGTGGCTGGTGTGCAACGGTCACCACACGTTAAAAAAATCCAAGCACAGGCATCTTCCATCCTTCAAGATTTAGTTCAGACCTGGAATTTTAGGTCTATGATTGAAACACCTGTGAACTTTTTGACGTGGAAGCAAGTCATCCTTGGTTCGAGGGACTGCCTATGATGATGCACCCTTGAGAATCCCATCACCCGGAAACAGCCCAATACCTCCACACATTCAGAAGCTGGGTCCATGCAGAATGAAGTGAACTGATCATCACCTGTGAACAATGCAACAATCACTTGCCTTATATGGGATTTGGAATTGTGATTGACAAAAAGGATTTTAGGAGAGGTGAAACAGGGTGAAGTCTTCAAATGAGAAAAAAGTGCCAAATGAGTAGGGGGAAGAGACTAAGGTGTGATTTGATGATAAGGACCATACCACCATAGCAGCACTTTCAGCATGTCAGATGGTCGAAGATCTAACCAGCATGAGAAGTTAAAGAAGAATGAGATCTCAGATTTGTTTGCACATCTCCAGAGGAGTTCAATTCTTCATAATGGGAATAGTTGAAGGAATGCAGCACTTTCATTTCTACCAACTGTTGAAGTAACACAATGTCCTGATTGTACCAGAAACCAAAAATCCACAGGACGCGATCCCGCGGGTCACAGTACCCGTGGTGCCCTCCATTGATGACCTCACTGGAGTTAGTGAGGTTAGTGGAAGGGCACCTAATGTGTATGGTTCAAACAGGCACCTGTACCACTGGAGGCAATCTCTAGCAGCCAAATGCAGATGAAAAATCTGGCACCAGATCTCTCTCTCCCAGACCGCATGAAGTCTTGGATTTATTGTCGTCCTGTCATACTAAAACCTCTCTCTCCACATAAACTCTGTGTAAGGCGGCTGATTTCAATTTTTAAAAGAATTCTGGCAATTCTTCAAGATTCCATTGGATTTACAAGGGGCAGGCAGAGGTTCCATCCCTGACAAGTTTCACCAGAGAATCCTGGCATAACCAGGTCCCTGCTATTTTCGGGTAGGTTCCTTGAATCCTGTCGAAGTTACGGCAGGAATGCAGTGGAACCACTATGAACTCTCATGACTCTTATCATAGACTTCAAAGTGCAATGATTTTGATTTCAGAAATAGATAGCAGTCAGCTGTTGGCAAAACGATTCAAATGTATATGACCAAGAGTGAGACCATGCAGCTGATAAGGTGGCACCATCAACAAGACCTGCAAAATACAAGGGAGAATGGATTGATTTAGAGCAATATATCAGTGGCAGCTCAACCTGAAGCAATAGCTGGAATAAATTATTCTGCTGCAATTGGTAGCAAAGACATTTAATTCCAAAGTTGGAATTTGATTAAAAAATACTTTATCATTGTTTACTTTTCCTCATGGAAACAATGATAAACTATTTTTAACAATCAAATCACCATTGCACAAATCGATCATTTTTGCCAGTAATCTTTGCAACAGGTTTGTAAGCATTGAAAAGGAGCTGACTGATGTGATGAGAAAATCCTGAAGGGTCCTCACAGAGAAAAACATAAATAAATTAGAATTGATGTAAAAGCAGTGATATTATTGAATTAAAATATAATCTTTCCAAATTAATTGGAACATCAGAAAAAAAACTGAGAATGATTTATAAGACAATAGTGAAATTTGAGGTAATATTCATAGTAAAAAGATATGGCATTTGTACACCAAGGAAAACCATTTTACAATGCTGTTAATGTATATGAATAAATACAGATTTCCTTATGGTTAGTGGGGTGTATTACACACAGGGAAACCCATCGCCACAAAGCTACTGAGGAGCCCACTGAAGTAGAGTTTCCGTTTGCCCAACAGGGAGTGTACAAACTCCCAATAGGCACATACTCCAAGCTACATAAATGAGCAAGAACTACAGAAAAGATTTAAACAGGCTAATTTAATCAAAACATTCTCAGAATGTGGAAGTTGTTGGCAAGGCTGGCATTTATGCCAATCCCTAGTTGCCCTGAGAAGGCGGTTTCATATAAGTGAGTGACTTGCTAGATCACTTCAGAGGGCAATTAAGAATCAACGAAATTGATGTGGGACTGAAGTCAAATAAAACCCACCCAGGTAAGGACAGTATGGGGCCGAAATTGCCACTTTCCTTAAGGCCTCTTAATACCGGAAATCGGCGGCCATGCTGCGGAGCGCAATGTTCGCCGACTTTTCGTGTAATGGCCGCCATTATCAAAATTCCGCTCCTGTGTTATTCCAGCAGTGCCCTACTGCTCCGCTGCTGCCAATCCATGTTAAGTACATCATCACTGTGTGCACCGCCGATCTACCTGCCACAGCGAAATTCTGCCGTGAATATCTTCAGCCCGCCTGGCGGTGCCAAAACAAGCTTCTTGGCGGTGGTCCAGTGAGGCTGATGCCTTTTGCAATGACAGTGTGGCTCCCCTTAAAGGACAAGACCTAATGCCGCTGCCTCCATGTTTTTTTTTGTCGGCTGACTGCCATGTTGGCCCGACAATTATGCTCCCAGGTTTGGCCGGGCTGCCAACAGGCAGCCTGGCACCCCTTCTTGGGTACCAGGCTGCTGGCTCAGCTGAAACCCTCCCTGGTGGCCCAGTAGACTGAAGTTTAAAGATCCTGCAGGCTCGCCCCTTTAAGTGAAGGGGAGAGCTGTGGAGACCGCGGCACCTTGATGGCATCATCGTGGTGGTCATTCCGCACCGCCCCCAACTTCCGCCCCTCTAATGTAGCCTCTGTCACATAACCGCCTCCATTAAGAGCGACTTCCGGATCCAAGTGAAAAAAAAATAGTGGAATTTCGCTCAAGAGGCGACCTCAACCATAGCGGCGGTAAAAACACTCAAAATGGGACAGTATGGGGCCGTTTTGGGCGGGGGGCAATTTCGGCCCCTAGGTTTCCTTCCCGATAGGGCATTAATGAACCTGTGAGGTTTTTGTGGAAATGTGACAATTTCATGATTTTTGGAAGTTAAGGGGCCGAAATTGCCCTCCGCCAAACGGGGCTCACTGACTGTTTTTTTATTTTTTTCTCCGCCCCAGTCCATGGGACGGAGAGTATAGTGATAGTCGGGAGCGGAAGTGTCGTTGGGTCGGGTCGGCCGCTGCTCCAAATCGTCAGTGCGTCTCTGACGCGTAACAACATCCCTCCCCTTCAGTTAAAGGGGAGGGCCACTGCAAGCTCTGCAGCCACTATAGTGACACCCACTGGGCTACCAGGGAAGGTTTCGGCCAGGCCAAGAGGGGTGCCAGACTGCCTGCAGCTATTCAATCATGATAGCCACATCACCCAAACATACTGCAGGATGCTCACCAAAACACTTCCCCCTTTCTTGCAGGAGAAAGTGGTGCATACGAAAAGACAGCAGGAAAGAACTGAACAAGGCGCCTGCATATTTTAACCCCCATGTAGTTGCAGACCTATCCTACCCGGTCCAGTTTGCGTAGCGCCTCCTTCAGGTTGTGGAGGTGTTCTTCAGTATCGCAACCCGTGATGAGGATGTCATCTTGAAAAACCACCGTCCTTGGAATCGACTTGAGGAGGCTTTCCATGTTTCGTTGAAAGATCGCGGCGGCCGAGCTCCAGAGGTAGAATTCCTGGGGATGAGGGTAGCAGCAGACGGGATCAGACCTACTGCGTCCAAAACGGAAGCGATCCAGAGAGCATCCAGACCCCTTAACACGATGGAGCTGCGTTCGTTCCTGGGGCTCCTGAACTATTTTGGTAACTTTCTTCCCAAATTGAGCATGCTGTTAGAGCCGCTACACGTGCTCCTACGCAAAGGTCACGAATGGGTCTGGGGGGACAGCCAGGAAAAGGCTTTTGATAGACCATGCAATTTGTTATGTTCCAACACTCTGTTAACACTATACGACCCATGTAAGAAACTTGTTTTAACGTGCGCTGCATCATCCTATGAGGTCAGGTGTGTGTTGCAGCATGTTAATGCCAAGGGTCAGTTACAACCGGTAGCTTACGCCTCCAGAAGTCTGTCCCAGGCAGAAAGGGGCTACGGGATGGGAGAAAAGGAAGCACCTGTATGTGTATATGCAGTAAAATAAATTGCCCAGTCCCTGTTTGGCAGGAAATTTGAGCTGGAGACAGATCACAAACCCCTAACATCCCTTTTGGCCGACAACAAGGCCATAAATGCAAATGCGTCGGCCAGCATACAGAGGCGGGCACTCACGTTAGCTGCCTATGACTGTACAATTCGGCACAGACCAGGCACTGAAAACTGTGCTGATGCACTCAGCAGGTTCCCACTGGCTGTTGAAGCTTTCGAAAGTGAAGGCTCACCCATGACAGCCCGTCAGATCAAAGTCTGGACAAATAGAGACCCGCTACTGTCTTTAGTCAAGAAATGCGTCCTGAATGGGGACTGGGCAGCCACATACGGAGCATGCCCTGAGGAATTTAAACCATTTCACAGGCGCAAGGATGAACTCTCGATTCAGGCCGATTGCCTACTATGGGGAAACTGAGTAGTCATGCCCCAGATGGGCAGAGAGGTATTCATCCGAGAACTCCACAAAGAGCACCTGGGCATTGTCATGATGAAGGCAACTGCCAGGTCACATGTTTGGTGGCCAGGGAGAGATACAGACCTGGAACTTTGTGTTCGCAGGTGCAACACATGTGCCCAGCTGGGCAATGCGCCCAGGGAAGCCCGCCTTAGCCCTGGTCCTGGCCCGCCAAGCCATGGTCACGCATCCATGTGGACTACGCAGGTCCTTTCATGGGAAAAATGTTTTTGGTTGTAGTAGATGCCTACTCCAAATGGATCGAGTGTGACACTCTCAATTCAAGCAGATCCTCTGCCACGGTAGAAAGTCTACGGGCAATGTTCGCTGCCCATGGTCTACTGGACGTCTTGGTCAGCGACAATGGCCCGTGCTTTACAAGCATTGTATTCGAGGACTTCATGGCAGGAAATGGTATCAACCATGTCAGAACGGCGCCGTTCAAGCTGGCTTCAAACGGCTAGGTGGAACGAGCAGTGCAGATAATCAATCAGGGGATGCTCAGAATCCAAGGGGGATCCCTACAAAGCCGCTTAAGATGCCTGCTGTTGGCCAATAGATCCCGACCACACTCACTCACAGGGGTTCCACCCGCAGAGCTGCTAATGAAAAGGACGCTCAAAACCAGGTTATCCCTTATACACCCCACCATGAAAAAAATTGTTGAGAGCAGGTGCCGGTCACAATGTGACTACCATGACAGGAATGCGAGGGCGCGATGTATTGATGTAAATGAACCTGTCTTTGTTCTCAACTACGCTGCAGGGCCCAAATGGCTCGCAGGCACTGTGATTGCTAAAGAGGGGAATAAGATTCTACCAATGGACAAATCTGCCACAAACACGTGGATCAAACAAAAAGGAGGTTCAGCAACCCCATAGAAGAAGCAGAGGAAGAACACGATGTAGAGTTCACTCCACCACAGGTGTCCGAACACCGGAACCAAGTTAAGGAGAGCCCAGTCATTGTGGGCAGTCTGGACAAGCCTGAGGCACCGCAAACAGCAGACAATCAGACCAGCGCCCAATAAGCAGAGCCCCAAATCAGGCACTCTACAAGGGAGCGTAAACCACCAGAATTTGCGGGGGAGGTGATGTCATGTATTCAACTGTCATTGTAACCCATGTATAAACTGACCTAAGTTGTACACCGTGAGAACACTGACCACTAGGTTGTGGGAGACACTCCTAACCTGGACACTCAGGTATAAAAGAGGAAGCTCCACCCACCTTCTTCACTTCAGTGCTGGCTAATAAAGGTTACTGATCACAGAGTGACCTTCTCTCAAGTATGGACCTCGTGTGCATTTGTACTGTATAGTAAGGACATATTAGTAGTCACTGTATAGTTGCATAAGATTGAGACTTGTTTACCTGATGTACCGGCATCCTCCCATACCTGTACAGCTATCTCAGCACTGACCATGACTGAATCATGAATGCAATCTACCCAATCCTGGTGCACAACCGTAAAACGTAATGAATGTAAGTCACTGAACCAAGGTGTCATGATACAAACTGTAAACAAAATTTGTTTTTCTTCCTTTCTTTGTACTTGCACTGTGTCTGATCCTGTATGTTAATATAACAGGCCAGCTGCATGAGCTCACTATGGTGGGGAGAGGGTGGGGGGAAAATGGATGGACAAACACATGGATCATACCCACAACCCACTGGAACCTCCACTGCATCATCGAACCATCCAAACTGGTAAGCACTAACCAACATTGTGGCAAAAGGACTTGGGGGTTAACAGGGAGAGAGCCAAGCCAAAGCACAGCCAAGGTGCAAGGGCTATTGGCACTTAAGTCTGGGGAGAGCTAAGCCAGAGCACATAGTGCAAAGGTAATTGGCACAAAGGCCTTGGGGGAGAGTGATGTTATATATGCAGACTTTGGATATACTCTCTGTGTAGTCACTGTATAGTTGCATAAGATGGAGACTTGTTTACCTGATGTACTATCAATGTGTACATACATGCTGGCATCACTAGAGGGTGCAACTGGTGGAGACCGGGGTTTCCTGCCCTGGTGGCAGGAGCTGTATAAAAGGGGAGCCACCATGCGGCTGTCTCACTCTGGAGTTTGGAATAAAGGACCGAGGTCACTACAGTTTGAGTACAACACATTGCCTCGTGGAGACATTCATAAGTGCATTACAGACATAATACAGGTATTGTCCCATTGTTTACGAAACAAAGAGTATTTCTCTTGAATGCTTTTTCTTAAAATGCAAAAGATGCTACTGTTTTTGTCACAACATATCATGCAATTGATATTGTGGTGTATGTAGGCACCTTTAGTAATGACTCCACGAGGCAGGGTTTGGTACTTAAACTGTGCAGATCTGCAGTTCTTTATTAGCAACACCTGAGTGACGACAACAAGCTGTGGATTACTTTTTATACTAGGTTAGCTGCCGTATGCATGCAACCCCTGGGTCTCCAGCAACAACACCCTCTAGTTTACTGGTAAGGCGTGTACAGTACAAGGGTGCATTCAATAGTGCATACAGTGTTACAGACATCACACAGTGAACAGGCATGCCGACACAACAATACTCGCACCTGAGCATTTTTCATATCCAAGTTGTCATGACCAGGGGAGGTGATCAGTGGTGGGCTATTGGAGGTTGTGGTGAGGGTTGTGTGGTGGCCAGGTGTGACCCCTGTGCTTGAGGCTGGCCTCGTACATTTCCCCTCCCTCACACACAAACCAAGTGGGTGTCACTGTTGTGGGATCCCTCGGGAAGGTAGCCACGACAGCAGTGGGTGGTGTGTATACACTGTGATGTGGGTAGTTGTGGGGTGGTGGGCAGGGCCACAAGACTGGGTGGGCTCCTTGTCCAACATTGGGAATGAGGGTCAGGTCATCCCAGGGTTTGCCAGGGAAGATGGAGGGTATTGGTCTCATGCTTCTGGTGTTGGCCCTGGTAGCCAGGAGCTGTAGGGCTGGTCTGGTGCCGGTTGCCATTGGTGGTGGTTGGGCTGCCCATTGACCACTGTCCCTGTAGTGGGTCTGCTCCCACTGCCTGTGTGTGTGTCCTGCAAGGGGCATCACATTTGTTCCAAAGGTCCAGGCTACATGGTCAGGTAGCCTGCTGGACCTGGGTGTCTCCCACAGGGGGATTCCATTGGCATCAGCATGGTCCCTGTAGGACCCAATGTCCTTTGGCAGTGTCCTACCGGTATACATGACACCTTGGCTCTGATCACATATAGTCAAGCCTACATTATACATTCTTGCACTTGCATCACTTTTGGGTGTCCTGGTTTCAACAGACATGGTTACATTAGGCATTTCAGAAACTCTATCATTATTGTTAAGCATAATAAACTTGTTCTTAACCTTACTGACACCTGCATTCATTCATTCATCACATTAGTTAAATCAGTATCACAATTCATGGTTACATTGCATACATGTTCATACGTGCACCCTTTAATTGCATTTTTAGCTTTAAAGTCCGTGTACTCAAATAGTTGGAACTTCCACTTTAAATTTTTTTTGTTACTGGTCTCCTTTATGGGAGCCTTCAAATCCGATTAGCCACTCGATGTCACATGATGCTCCTCCATGTTGACTTGTGGCATGGAGGAGGTCATTTTGAATGCAGGTCAGCTGCTTGTGGTGCTGCAGCTATTTTGTGGTGCTTCTTTCTTCCACATGCTTGTGGTGCTGCAGCCATTTTGTGGTCTTGTGGCAGACAGGCTGCGGTGCTCTTTTCTTCCACAGCACCACTTCGCCTGATGTGGACCCGGTTCATCCAATTCCTGCCCAGCAGCATGGGAACTTCGCCGGCTACAATCCACAGGGGGAGTTTGTGCAACACGCCGCCCTGGGAGACCTGGATGTCCACACTGCCAATGATTTGGATTTTACCTTTGGTATAGGTGAGCAGCTTTGCCTGGACAGGAGACTGTTTTGGTCGACTGGCAAGAATCCTCCAAATTTTTTCAAAGGTCTTTTGGCTCATCACAGATTGGCTTGCCCCTGTGTCGATCTCCATGGAGACTGGGACCTCATCGATGTCCACTTCTATCATCCACGGAGAACTTCCGGTGGAGCAGGTATAGATTCCATACTCTTCTCCCAGGTTTTGAGCAGCTTCATCTTCATCTGTGTCGGAGCCCCAGGGATTAGCCAACTCATCAGAGACACAGTGAGTACAGCCTTTTCTGCACATTCTCTGAAGGTGCCCTTTTTCTTTGCAACCTTTGCATGCATAGACTTTGTAGCGGCACTGGTGGGCCCTGTGGTTTCCTCCACAGCGCCAGCACGGGGCCATCCGGCTTGCCCCATGTGGTGGACTCAGGGTTAAGTGACTCGGGGCAGCATTTCTGCCTTTAGAAGTGTCCATGCAGTGCACTGCACTCGCCGGTTTAGAATCCTGGGTCAGTATTCGCCTGGAGTCGCTGGCCGAAACCATGTAGGCCTGGTTTTGAATTGCTTTCTGCAGGGTGACCGTGATGTCAGCCGAGAGCAATTTGTGTAGGAGGCCTTCGTGGCCGACTCTGATGACAAATATGTCCCTTAGTGCTTCATTAAGGTGGTCGCCAAACTCACACGGTGCAGTTAGTCTTCTTAAGTGTGCAGCATACTTGGCAATTTCTTGGCCCTCAGGTTGCTGGTAAGTGTAGAACCGATGCCTGGCTGTGAGGATGCTTTCTTTCGGTTTTAGTTGTTCGTATCTGATTGTTACAAGTTCCTCATAGCTCTTGGTAGTTGTCTTCTCCGGGGCTAGTAAGTCCCTGATGAGACCGTAGGTGGTGGGCCCATAACTGCTAAGCAGGATGGCCCTGCGTTTGTTCGGTAGTCTAGCCGGTGTGTCCCCGTCCACGTTGTTGGCTATAAAGAAGTGTTCCAATCGTTCCACAAAAGCACCCCAATCCTCCCCCTCCGTAAATTTCTGAAAGTTGCTGAGGTTAGACATGTTGAGCGTGTAGTTCATGATCCCGTATACTCGTTGCCAGTTGTGGTGTATTTAAGCACCTTTATTAATGACTCCACGAGGCAGGGTATGGTACTTAAACTGTGCAGACCTGCAGTCCTTTATTTGCAGCTCCTCAGTGATGACAACAAGCTGTATGTTCCTTTTTATACTGGGTAACCTGCCGTGTGCAGGCAACCCCTGGGTCTCCAGCAACAGCACCCTCTAGTGTAGCAGTAAGGTGTGTACAGTACAAGGGTACGTTCAATGTTACATACAGTGTTACAGACATCGCACAATGAACAGGCATGCCTACACAACAATACTCGCACTTGAGCATTTTTCATATCCTCGTTATCATAACCAGGGGAGGTGATCAGTGGTGGGCTTTTGGAGGTTGTGGTGAGGGTTGTGTGGTTGCCAGCTGTGACCCCTGTGCTTGAGGGGGCTGTATAAAAGGGGAGCCACCATGCGGCTGCCTCACTCTGGAGTTTGGAATAAAGGACCGAGATCACTACAGTTTGAGTACAACACATTGCCTCATGGAGTCATTCATAAGTACATTACAGACATAATACAGGCATTGTCCCATTGTTTATGAAACAAAGAGTATTTCTCTTGAATGCTTTTTCTTAAAATGCAAAAGATGCTACTGTTTTTGTCACAACATATCATGCAATTGATATGATGCTGTCTTCATAATGCATAAAGGATGTTGGCAATATATATTTATAAAACAAGTGCAAACCGAACTAAAATTAAATTGGTGTATGTAAGAATGAGCTTGCATTTGTATAGCACCTTATCAAGATCTCAATACATGTCAAAGAACTTCACACCTTATGGGAAATGCAATCTATGCTGTTTTGTAAGCAAATGCAACAGCCATGTTGCAAATAAGGTTCCACAAAGATCAAATGACCATTGGTGGGTATTAGTTGAGAGTGAAATAGTGGTCAGGACAATTTTGCTGCTCATGTTCAAATAGTACCTTTTACATCCACATGAGCAAACACGCTTGAGTTTAACCTCCGACACTGACTCCCTTAATCGTTTACTAAGTGTCAGCATTCTTAGAGTGAGGCATACTGCACAATCTCGGCTTCAAAGGAAGTGTGCAACTAACTGAGCCAACCTGACAGAATGACCCCGAGTATAACTGCTGGTAGAGAGCGGGGGGTGGGGGAAGGAACAGTTAAAATAACGGGCGTTACTTAGCTCCACCAATCCCACTTCCTTCCCAGCGTGTCTTTTGAGCAGGTGAGCAGGATGCCCGCAAGAAGGAATTGGGAGACCCTGTTTTAAAAATGCAAATCAGGTCCAAAGATTTGCAATTTCAGCCAGAGGCCTGAGCGGGTGATGGTGCAGCATCACTTCCCCATCAGGCAAAACCTGCTGGAAGCTGGGTCCTGGGCCAGAGGAGGCCCAGAAAGTAATTGACATTTATTTTTTAGTTTTTCCTGTGGGCCAGGGGGGCAGGATTATTCTTCTGGACTTCATAAGGAAGCCATGGGCTTCCATTTTCTCCCCAATCAGGGCAAGACCCCTCTTTCCCTATTTGTGGCCATGATTTTTTCGCCTCCACTCCACCCTCCCAGATCATGGCCCTTAGCCTCTTCCCTACTCTTTACCCTCACTCCAATCATGGCCCCAATATCTCCGCCTCCCCCCCACCCCATCGTGACCCGACCACTCAGCCTCCCCCCTCCCTCCCTGCTCATGGTCTTGACCTCTCTTGAAGCTGTAAAATTGATGTATGTGGATATACTGAACATATCGAAGCCAGTAGAACCGATGTCACCGAAACATAAATGGAGATATTTCCCACTAGTTCAGATCAGACAGTTCTGGGAAACGAGAATGCACTGAGCTTAATGAAAGATTGATTAGGTCTGTCTCTTTCAATGACTGAATCTCCATGTCTTAATTGATTATATAATTAAAAATTTAAGAAGTAAACTGCAGATTTTGTAATATGTTCTTTGCTGATCCTCTATGTTAAAATTATGGGGGCCAAATTGGCATATGCCCCATTTGGGGGCGGTAGCTGAGGAGAGGCGGGACTTCCTGCGCCTGGCGTGGAAGTCCCGCCCTGGCCACAAAATTGCAGTTACCGCCCCTCACAGGAAGTGGGGCGGATTCGGGGGCGTTACTTGGGCAGGTTTGGCAGCGCCATGCGACTTCTACGCGCTACCGTGTTCACACCTCCGCTAACTCCCCAAAATGTTGTGGGGGCTGGTATCATTCTCCCCCTCCCTCCTTGGGGAAAAACAGTTTTGCGCCACATTAGCGCCCCCCCCCCCCCCTCCACTCCAGAGGCGCTAACGGGAGATGCAGAACAGGGAAATTTCAGCCAGAAAGTCTTTACCATGTTCACTATGAACTTCTTTGGCCATTCAGGTATCTTAGCGATAGTGACAACTGTACAGAAGTTCTGAGTGAAAGGGATTAACATGTGTGCACAAAGGATTTAAAACACTAGCGCTGAACACTTTAAAGTCACATAGTTCAAATACAGGTCAACAATTCCAGGAAAATCGGTGCCAGGAAAATTTATATGGCATTCCTCTCTCTGCTAACAGAAAGCTTAACCACTAAGAAACAGATTAATGTCTCTATTAAAATAGTACACAGTGGGATTCCACACAAATACACTAAGCATTTGCTCATTAATAACACTAACAGTACTTTATAGCCTCATATTATACTGAGAAGAATATTTCTTCCGCTCAATGCAGCCTTAAGGCTCATCATCACTACTGATTCTTGCTGTAATTCTGTTAAACAACATTTTTTCAGCTAAGAAGAATTCAGTGTTATAACCCCCAGGGAACAATTGATCACAGTAAAAGTTCTCAGTCCAAAACTGCTATTCCATCGTATGAAGGCTTCAGCTGCAGTCACCATCCACTTGAAAATAAGTCAACATGAAACTGTGCAATTTGAGCTTATGGATACACATACAGTTTCATTTACAATTTAATATTCCCAATTTCCTTACTTCTATACATGCTGGCACATCCGTGAAGTAAAGATAGCTCACAATAAGGTGTGGCATTGTAGTGCAGAAAATGAACTTGAGAAGTCGATCCAAAATTAGTGGTCAGAGAAAATAGTTGTCACCATTGATGGCTTTTAAAGTTGTTAAGTGGAATAAGTTTGAGCATTCTCACACATGTCTAAGGGACATTAGCTCCTAGAGCCCATAAAGTTGATGAGGATGGGAAGTGTAAATGTAATTATCACTGCCCAGCACCTGCAGTGAAGGGAGAAATCTGGGAGCAGTGTGTGCCTGGTGAGCTTATAAAAAGCAAAAACTGCAAATGCCAGAGAGCTAAAATCCAAACAGAAATGCTGGAAACACACAACAGGTCGACCAGCATCTGTAAAATGAAGGGGAAGTCATGTTTGACAAATTTGCTGGAATTCTTTGAGGATGTAACAAAGAGGATGGATAACGGGGAACCAGTGGATGTGGTGCATTTGGATTTCCAGAAGGCATTTGACAAGGTGCCACACAATAGGTTACTGCACAAGATAAAAGTTCACGGGATTTGGGGTAATATATTAGTATGGATAGAGGATTGACTAACTAACAGAAAACAGAGAGTCGGGATAAATGGTTCATTCTCGGGTTGGCAATCAGTAACTCGTGGGGTGCTGCAGGGATCAGTGCTGGGTCCCCAACTATTTACAATCTATATTAATGACTTGGAAGAAGGGACCGAGTATAACGTAGCCAAGTTTGCTGACGATACAAAGATAGGAGGAAAAACAATGTGTGAGGAGGACACAAAAAATCTGCAAAAGGACATAGACAGGCTATGTAAGTGGGCAAAAATTTGGCAGATGGAGTATAATGTTGGAAAGTGTGAGGTTATGCACTTTGGCAGAAAAAAAATCAAAGAGCAAGTTATTATTTAAATGGAGAAAAATTGTGAAGTGCTGCAGTACAACGGGACCTGGGGGTACTTGTGCATGAAACACAAAAGGTTACTATGCAGGTACAGCAAATGATCAGGAATGCCAATGGAATCTTGGCCTTTATTCAAAGGTGATGGAGTATAAAAACAGGGAAATCTTGCTGCAGTTATACAGGGTATTGGTGAGGCTACACCTGGAATACTGCATGCAGTTTTGATTTCCATATTTACAAAAGAATATACTTGCTTTGGAGGCAGTTCAGAGAAGGTTCACTCTGTTGATTCCGGAGATGACGGGGTTGACTTATGAGGAAAGGTTGAGTAGGCTGGGCCTCTATTCATTGGAATTCAGAAGAATGAGAGGTGATCTTATTGAAACGTATAAGATTATGAGGGGGCTTGACAAGGTGGATGCAGAGAGGATACTTCCACTGATAGGGGAGACGAGAACTAGAGGGCATGATCTTAGAGTAAGGGGCCGCCTATTTAAAACTGAGATGAGGAGGAATTTCTTCCCTGAGGTTTGTAAATCTGTGCAATTCGCTGCCTCAGAGAGCTGTGGAAGCTGGGACATTGAATAAATTTAAGACAGAGATAGTCAGTTTCTTAACTAATAAGGGAATAAGGGGTTATGGGGAGCGGGCAGGGAAGTGGACCTGAGTCCATGATCGGATCATCCATGATCGTATTAAATGGCGGAGCAGGCTCGAGGGGCTGTATGGACTACTCCTGCTCCTATTTCTTATGTTCTTATGTTCTTATGTAAAGAGAAAAGATAGGTTATGACATTATGGGTGTGTACTCTATATCTGTAGCTGAGCTGTTTCAGTTGGTCTGCAAATAAATAAATGTCATTGCAATACATCATTTGTTACTTGTGCATGATATAAATGGTGCATGACTCTTCTGGGTTTTCCTCATAAAAGGTATGCCAAGTACTTGGTTTTGATGCAACTGAATGGCTCACTTGGCCACTTGGTGTTTAAGAGTCAACTGCATGAGTGTTTAAGTCATACTTAGGACAGAGCAATGGCCTTTTAGGTTTCCCAGGTACTGGGAGTTGGAAGACCAAAAATAAGTTTTTTTTAAATCTAGCAGAATAAGAACTTGAAGCACAATAGACTGAAAAGCCCCGAGATAAGTATAAATCATTGTAGCACTGATCACAAGAAGGATATCATACATTTTAACAGCATTCCAAGACTGTGCACAAACTGCAAATAATTGTTATATTTTATGAAGAATACATAAGTAAAAGTGTCACTTAGGGAAAGTAATCACCATTGGTTTTGAACCAAAACCTTTAAACTGCTTATTTACCAAGAAACAGAATATGACGGGGCTGAAATTACCCCTCCTGATAGGGTCTCCGGCCGCTGGAAAGCAATAGGGCGGCGTGGAATGGCTGCCGACTCTCCGTGGATGGGCCGCTGTAATATATTCTTTATGACATCACTAAAGCACACACACTCAAGATGGCTCCAATGTGGAACTTGTCAGATGACCTGACCCTTTATTGTATTTATATCAGCAGTTCCATTACCACAGTAGTCCACTAGGTGGAGCTCTATATTTCACTTCTCCCTCCTTAATGAAAAAGTAATCACAACAAATAATCATCATGCATAGTCTGTGTGGTTATACATAACAAAAGATATGGACTTATTTTGCCATATTTACAAATCAACTTAACCACTTGTTTTCTGTTTCTGATACCTGCACTCTTGAACATAACCTTCCAAACATGGTGTAAAATATAGACTCATTCTAGGCTGATCCTGAGGCGATTTTTTTCTCCAAGGGTAACCTTACATTTGGACTCTTTACAACTTCAGACTGTTTGTCTACCTGACTCGGACTCAGACTTACATTCTGACATTCTCTTGGACTTGTTTTTAATACATCTGATGTTGGTTTTGCTACTGGTAATCTACTTGTAACAAGACTATCTGATGAGTCAGAAATAATCGAATCATTCCAACTTTCTACTCCTTCCACATCTGTATGTAAAATATCACCAATGTGAACAAACCTAACCTTTCCATGATCAAATATCTTGACCAAATATGTGCGAGGACCATATATCTTCCCTACTCTTCCTGGAAACCACTTTAATCATTTATGGTGAGGGCTCTCTTCTACTGACAGTGCCAAGTTCGCCTTTAACAATGAGAACCTAGTTCGTGGCTGTCATTTGAGAAAAAACTCTGCTCGTGTTCTACCAATAATTGTACGAGGAGTATTATGATAAGTAATTAGAAAATGTGCTAGTTTGTGATCCAACGACAACTGCCGTTTCTTTGGATTTGGATCCAACATTTCTTTGATGAGAGCCCGTTTTACAATTTGTACTGTGCACTCTGCTGCAGCATTTGAAGCAGGGTGGTATGGTGGAACTTTGGTATGTTTCACACAATTTCTGCTCATGAACTGCGCAAAGTCTTCTGAACAAAATTGCGGTCCATTATCAGACACAACTTCTTCTGGGAGGCCATATGAAGAAAACAATCTTCGCAAATAGTTTTACTTGTTATTTTCTGCATGGGAACCACCTCTACCCATTTTGAATGGCTATCAATCACAATGAAACTTCTACCTCAGCAAAATCTACATGTAACCTTTACCACTCCTTGGGAGGCCATTTCCATTTATGGTACTGATGGTGGTTTCTTGCTTACCGATTGGCATGTTGTACACTGACTAACAATGTACTCTATATCTTTATCTGGACCTGGCCACCATAAGTAACTGCATGCAAAACTCTTGGTCAAGAACATTCCCAGGTGCTGGTCATGAAGATCTCCTCATAATTTTGACTTGAACTTATTTGGGATAATGACTCTTGCACCCTGCATGATACCATTTGTATCCATGGATAATTCATTCCTATGAACAAAGTGTGGATGTATATTTTTCTCTGATACCTTGGTTAGCCATCTATTTGCTATGTAATCATACACCTTTGACATAACTGGCTCACGTTTGGTTGCTCTACCAACCTCTTCAGCTGTGACTGGAAGTTTATCAATATATAAAAAATAGTACATTTATACAATAGTACTCCCTATTGGGTGTAACTTGTGATGGGGATGGCAACCTGAACATAGCATCAGCATTACTGTGATCAGCTGATCATCTGTACTCAATATCATACGTATTATGCTGACAAAATCAAAGCTCATCTCGGCATTCGGGCTGCAGCTAAGGTTGAAACTGGGGACTTTGGATGGAGGATTGATGTCAAGGGCTTATGGTCCATAATGATCATTAACTTATGACCATACAAGTATTTGTGGAATTTCTTAACCCCGAAAATTAATGCCAAAGCTTCCCTTTCGATTTGCGCATAATTACGTTCACTGGCACTGAGAGTGCATGAAGCAAAAGCAATAGGTCTCTTCTCCCCATTACATAATACATGAGAGATCACTGCCCCAACTCCATAGTGAGAGGCGTCACATGCTAGCTTGATCTCCTTAGATACATCATAGTGAACTAACATTGTATTCTCTACCAACTGATGTTTTCAGCGTGGCACTGAGAAGTGCGCCACGCTACCGCCCCGGGAGTGCCTTGTAAATGAGGCAGTGTGCCTCAGACAGCACTCTGCCTTGTTTCTGGAGCGCTATGGCCCAATAATTTCAAGAGAGGAGCGGTACTTCTGACAAAAGTAGGGCAAAAAGAGGCCCGGGTTCAGAGGTTATCGCCCCGCAACACAGGCGGAAATTTCGTCCCCTTAGTCCTGGCTTCATTTATCTCTCTGTTATTCCCATCTTTTTTCCTCTCTCTTTATTTTGCTTTCTGCACCTCATTTGACACAATTAAATTCTAACTTACACGTGATGGGCAGCCGGGGCGGAGGTGGGGGGGAGAGCAGGGGAGGGGATATCAATTGCTGAGAATGGGGAGTGTTCGGTGGTTGCGAAGGTGGTCCGGTGGTCGAGGGGAGTTTTGGTGGTGGGGGAAATCGGTGACAGGTTGGGAGGGGATCGTTGCCTTGGTCTGGGGTGAAGCGATGCACATTCTTTTAACGTGATGTTGGGAGAAGCACTCCTGGTGCTCACTGCTCCAGATTCAGGTAATTATGCGGGCCTTCGTGCCAATTAGCACCACATTGAAGTGACGAATGAAGTGCTGGGCAATCAAAAATCAAAAAGAAGTCTTCTAAGTGCGCGGGACCCTAATTTACATAAATTATTTCCATCATTGAACCTGCCTGACATGTGCTCCTGATGTCTGCAACCACCTCATCCAACATGGCAGGCAGTGCACATCCGGCCGGAAATTTATGCATGCTTCCTGCCCACCATATTGAAGGCATGGTCAGCCATTTCGTAACACAGGTGCTGTGCGGCCGTATTTTTAGGCCAGACTACCATGCTACTTACCTTCTGCCACTGTTGTTGTTAGTAACTACAACAGTATGAGCACTGCGACCAGGACAGATATCATAAGGTGTACACATAGGCATGTTCACAGCAAGTGAATTAACCTATAACAAAGCAGTAGGATGCGGCAGAGTACCTCTGGGAGATAAAGTAAAGCTACAGTCAATCAGGAATAAGAACTGCATTCCTAGCTATTGTGTTTCTTATCTGATTACAAAATGTACAAGAAGATTTGAACAAATTGACTGTATGAGTGTATGAGCATATGGGAGTGCAGAGCATATGAGAATCATGTTCCTGAATCTCCTCTGTGCAGTGTGCGTGAATGTTTGTTGCAGAATCTTTCCACTAGAAATTGCCCTGGGAATTAGCGGGTTAATTTTCTTGCACTTGCGCCCTGGTATACAGGATTTGGGGTAACATCGATTAAATAAATCTGGAATAAAAAACTAGTATCAGTCATGGTGATTGTGAAACTATCGGATTGTCGTCAGAGCACATCAGGTTCACTAATGTCTTTTAGGGAAGGAAATCTGATGTTCTTACCTGGTCTGGCCTATATGTAACTCCAGACCCACAGCAATGTGATTAACCCTTAACTGTCCTGTGAAATGGCATAGCAAGCAATTCAGTTGGAACAACTGCTACGAAAAACAATAATAAGATTGAAAGCGGACGGACCACCCAGCTTCGACCTCGGCACCGGCTTCAGACATGACAACGGTACACCCAGCCCCGTCGACCTCGCAAAGTCCTCCTCATTAACAGCTGGGGACTTGTGCCAAAATTGGGAGAGCTGTCCCACAGATTAACCAAGCAACAGCCTGATGTAGTCATACTCAGAGAATCATATGTTTGAACTAATGTCCCAGATTCCTCCATAACCATCCCTGGGTATGTCCTGACCCACCGGCAGGAGAGACCCACCAGCGGTGGTGGCACAGTAGTATACAGTCGAGAAGGAGTGTCCCTAGGAGTCTTCACCATTGACTCCGGACCTCATGAAGTCTTATGGCTTCAGGTCAATCATGGGCAAGGAAACCTCCTGCTGATTACCACCTACCACCCTCCCTCAGCTGATGAACCAGTTCTCCTCTGTGTTGAACACCACTTGGAAGAAGCACTGAGGGCAGCAATTGCACAGAATGTATTCTGGGTGGGAGACTTCAATGTCCATCACCAAGAGTGGCTCAGAGTCCTGAAGGACATAGCTACCAGGCTAGGACTGCGGTAGGTGGTGAGAGAACCAACACGAGGGAAAAACCTACTTGACCTCGTCCTCACCAATCTACCTGTCACAGATGCATCTGTCCATAACAGCATTGGTAGCAGTGACCACCACACAGCCCTTGTAGAGACCAAAGCCCCCTTCACTCTGAGGGCACCCTACATTGTGTTATGTGGCACGAACATTATGTTAAATGGGATAAATTCAGAACAGATCTAGCAGCTCAAAACTGGGCAGCCATATAAATACTGTGGCTACAAGAGCAGGTCAGATACTGGGTGTTCTGCTCTGAGTATTGTGTTTCCTGACTCCCCAAAGCCTTTCCACTATCTACAAGGCATAAGTGAGCGTGTGATGGAATATTCTCCATTTGCTTGTATGAGTACAGCTCCCACAACTCTCAAGAAGTTCGACATCATCCAGGACAAAGCAGCCTGCTTGATTGGCACCTCATCCACCACCACCATCAACATTCACTCCCTGCACCACCGGCACACTGTGCTGCAGTGTATCATCTACAAGATGCACTGCATTAACTTGCCAAGGTTCTTTGGCGGCACCTCCCAAACCCACGGTTCAAGAAGGTGGTTAATCACCACCTTCTCATGGGCAATTAGGGATGGGTAATAAATGCTGGTCTTGCCAGCAATAACCGTATCCCAAGAACAATTTTTTTTAAATTGGTAATTCGTACTCCCCACCCATCTTTGTATCATCAGCAAACTTTGCTGCATTACCCTCGGTCCCTTCATCCAAATCATTAATATAGATTGTAAATAATTGAGGCCTCCAATCCCTGTGGCATCCCACTAATTTCTGTTTGCCAACTGGAAAATTACCCATTTATCCCAACTCTCTGTTTTCTGTTAGTTATCCAATACTCCATCATTGCTAATATATTACACCAACCCTGTGAAGTTTCATCTTGTGCAGTAACCTTTTATGTGGTATCTTATCGAATGCCTTCTGAAAATCCAAATATACTACATCCACTAGTTCCCCCTTATCCATCCTGCTCATTACATCCTCAAAGAACTCCAGCAAATTTGTCAAACATGACTTCCCTTTCATAAAACCATGCTGATTCTGCTTGACTAAATTATGCTTTTCCAAATGTCCTGCAACTGCTTCCTTAATAATGGACTCCAGCATTTCCCGACAACAGATGTTAGACTAACTGGTCTATAGTTTCCTGGTTTCTGTCTGGCTCCTTTTTTAAATAGGGATGTTACATTTGCGGTTTTCCAATCTGCTGGGACCTTCCCAGAATCCAAGGAATTTTGGTAGATTACAACCAACGCATCCACTATCTCTGCAGTCACTTCTTTTAAGACCCGAGGATGCAGGCCATCAGGTCCAAGGGACTTGCCTCCCTTTAGTAAAGAATAAGTTAGAACAAAATAAATTAAAAAATAGAAAAATAGGACATCAAAAGAATAGGAAATAAAGGAGAATAGGGAAAATATACAGAGTGAGCAGAGTCCTTAGATTTTGTTTAGGTTTTATTAAAATTTTACTTTGGATGTTTATTGAAACATGATAGAACAGTATTATAGCCTTATAAAGTTATTCTTGGCACTTGAGATTTATTTATTATTGCAGGATTAATAAATTAACTAAAAACTTTCCAAACTTGTCAGTACAAAAGATAAGGGTTTCTCTGCACCTGCCAGCAACTGAATGGTTAAATAATATTGTTCAGAAATAATCTAGTTGTCATAGTTAACTAAATGCTGAAATGATTTTGCAGTATCAGGATGTGCTGTGTAAGCTGATTTAAGATGAAATATTAGAAGGGGCATTGGAATTAACTCAATGTTTCTGGCTATGGAGGGGAAAATAGGACATTCCTAATTGCTATCTAGCAACATTTTCTGGAAACTGTGTATGCGTGGCGTAGGGTTTTTTTGCTCTGCCCAATTACGGGGGTCTTTGGTGGCTGTTGGTGTATTGGGCCTCTCTGTCCCTTCCAGGGGACAGTCCAGCAGCTTATGGCTCGCTGACCACCAAACTGGCGGTTGCGAAGCGCCTTAGCACCCCTATCTGGTTCTAAGCTCAGAATTTTGGTGGATTATGAGTTTCCACAAGGGATGACAAAACACTCAGAGACAAGTGGTACTTGGAACAAAAAAAAAACGAGTAAGTCCAATTTATTAACCACGGTAAGTTTCCAACATGGTCAAACTTCATCAAAACACATATCTGACACACACTTATAAACTATGAAAATTGATGGGAAGAAATGGACACAACAAAAACCTTACACAATTTCATCTTTCCAAGACAGTTCCAACACCACCTCCACCCGCCTTTTTACCTGACTGATCTAGGCTGACAGTTGGGAAAAGAAAACCGCAGGATTATACTTACGATCCCTTTTGACAGTTATGTTTTAGCCTTAGGATGGTTGGTTTACGGGATAGCTGGAGTGAATGTTGCCTCTCCCAGTTACTTCGGTCTCTGCTTCTTCAGCTGGTTGGCCTTGGAGCGTTGTTCGGTGTGCGGCTCAGCTTCTTGAGATAATGTTGGGCCTTTCAGCAGTTGGGTTGTATATTCTGCACACAAGTCAAGTCCAGGGCCCGTATGATGGTATGTTGCTTCCTCTCTCTTGTTGTCTGTGGTTCTGTCGGTCCTACTCCTCCAGCTGCTTTTTCTACTATATTCAAACTGGGCCGGGTAGTGCCCATTGGTTGAGGATTTCCCCGTTTCAGGCCCGACTTGACCCCTGACTGGCCGGCCAGAATGTACTTTTCCCCCATTGGCCAGTGCCTCTGACTCGCTTTTGAGCCAGACTCCACAATGTAATCAGAAGATGTCACAGGTAGGTGTGAGGACCGGGTTATTGTTTCAGTGCTCATTGGTGCCTCAACGTCTGTTGGTCCATTGTAACTTCCCAGGAGTCAATTACCACAGTAATCTCTGGGCTATTGTCCATTGTCCATATTAATCAGGTAGATAATGGTCCACATTCATAATTTGATTATGGGTGAGTCATATTTTCAAACTGGGCCGGGTAGTCCCATTGGTTGAGGATTTCCCCGCTTCAGGCCCTAGTCGACCCCTGGTTGGCCTGCCAGAATGCACTTTCCCCCATTGGCCAGTGCCTCTGTCTCGCTTGTGAGCCAGACTCCACAATGTCTGTATCCGCCCACACGTTTCCCAGCCTGCCTGGTTTGAGGGTTTGACTTGGCCAAAAATGTTCATTTAAAATACATAGAGTTAAAACAACAGTGCACTACTTGGCCAAAAATGATCCCTTTTAGTTTTCTTGTCCTTAGGGTGTTCCAATAAAACGCGGCCGTAGATTTTCGAACCTTACAGTAGATGTTGGGTAAGAATAGGATTGAGCTTGTGTGTCAGCCGTGACTCATTGGTAGCACTCTCACCTATGAGTCAGAAGTTTGTGGAATCAAGACCCACTGCAGAGGCCCGAGCATGTAATTCAGGACTGAAGGAGTGCTGTATTGTTAGAGAGGACATCTTTTGATGAGACATGGATTTAAAAGATCCCATGGCACTAGTCCCAAAAAAACGAGAGGAGATCTCCCATTGGCCAATATTTATCCTTTAACCAAGACTGCGAAAACAGTTTAATTAGTAGTTTATCTCAGGAGCAGAAGTAGGCCGAAAGGCCCTTCAAGCCTGCTCTGCCATTCAATAAGATCATGGCTGATCTTTGACCTCAACTCCACGTTCCTGCCCGAGCTCCATATCCCTTGATCCTCCTCGAGTCCAAAATCTATCTATCTCAGCATTGAATATACTAAGAGACTGAACATCCACAGCCTTTTGGGGTAGAGAATGCCAAAGATTCACAACCCTCTGAGTGAAGAAATTCCTGCTCATCTCAGTCTTAAATGGCTGATTCCTTATCCTGAGACTATGCCCACTAGTTTTATACACTCTGCCCAGGCGAAACAACCTCTTTGCACCTACCCTGACAATCTCCCTCAGAATCTTATATGTTTCAATTAGATCACTTCTCATGCTTCTAAAATCCAGAGAGTATAGGCCCAATCTACTCAATCTCTCCTCATAGCACAACCCTGTAATCCCAGGGATCAGTCTAGTGAACCTTTGTTATACTGCCTCGAAGGCAGGGATGTCCTTTCTCAAACAAGGAGAACAAAATTGTACAGAGTACTCCAGGTGAGGTCTCACTTAAGCCCTGTACAATTGTAGCAAGACTTCCTTATTCTTGTAACTCTTACCCCCTTGCAATAAAGGCCAATATATCATTTGCCTTCCTAATTGCTTGCTGTACCTGCATGCTAACTTTCTGTGTTTGCTGTACGAGGACACCTAACTCTCTCTGAACACCAACATTTAATAGTTTTCACCATTTAACAAATATTCAATTTTTTTATTCTCCCTACCAAAATGAATAACCACACATTTCCTCATTGATGTTTCTGGGAACTTGCTGTGCGCAAATTGGCTGCCGCATTTCCCTACATTACAACAATGACTTCATTTCTAAACTTACTTAATTGGCTGTGGAGTGCTTTGGGATGTCCTGAGGTTGTGAAAGGAGCTATATAAATGTAAGTTCTTTATTTTTTTGACTGTGATGTGTCTGAATAGCTGCCGACATTCATGCAGCGATATTTGCAGGGAGGCAGAGAGGGTGTGGCGGAGTGCCCATTGGTTGAATCAGTCTGGTGAACCTTCACTGCACTCCCTCAATAGCAAGAATGTCCTTCCTCAGATTAGGAGACCAAAACTGAACACAATGGGCCCAAGTTTTCAAGTGATTTGCGCCTGATTTTTAGGAGCAACTGGTGGAGAACGGACTATCTTAGAAATCGCAATTCTCCACATTTTTTTTTCTGCAGTTCTAGTCAGGTAGAACAGTTCTACTTGGAACAGAATTTTTTCTTCAAAAGGGGGCGTGTCCGGCCACTGACGCCTGATTTGAAAGTTTCCACAGTGAAAACGTACTCCAAACTAAAGTAGAATGGAGCAAGTGAAGACTTTTGTAGAACTGAAAAAACCTGTTCTACACATAAAAAAATCAGGCGCAGGTTACAAATTAGGCGTCCAGAACGAGGTGGGGGGGATGGGGGGAAAGGAAGTCATTAAATTCTATAATAAATCTTTATTTATACTTATACAAATATTATACAAATAAATCCAACCTGAATAAACATTTATAAGCAAAGAAAAGCTTAAATAAACCATCTTCCTACCTGTGTGAAAATGCTTCAGGCAGGCCTTTCAGGACCGAAGGCTGAACGGGTTGGCCCGAGACCTCGGGCAGGGCCCGTCCCCAGCACCAGATTTACAGGTAGGTGGCGTTGGGTCGGGTCGGGTTGGGGAGGTTCGGTTCTGTTCGGTTCGGTTTGATTCGGGTCGGGTCGGGGGGGAGGGGGGGGAAGGGAGCGAGAGAGAGAGGGGGTGGTGAGGGAGAGAGAGAGAGGGGGGGGAGGGAGAGAGAGAGAGGGAGGGGGGGAGGGAGAGAGAGAGAGAGAGGGGGGGAGAGAGAGAGAGAGAGAGAGGGAAGGGGGAGAGAGAGAGAGAGAGGGGGGAGGGAGGGAGAGAGAGGGAGGGGGGGAGGGAGAGAGAGGGAGGGGGGGAGGGAGAGAGAGGGAGGGGGTGGAGGGAGAGAGAGGGGGAGGGAGGGGGGAGACAAAGAGAGGGGAGGGAGAGAGAGGGAGGGGGAGGGAGAGAGAGGGAGGGAGAGGGGGAGAGAGAGGGAGGGAGGGGGAGAGAGAGGGAGGGAGGGAGGGGGGGAGGGAGAGAGAGAGAGGGAGGGTGGGGAGGGAGAGAGAGAGAGGGAGGGGGGTAGGGAGAGAGAGAGAGGGAGGGGGGAGGGAGAGAGAGAGATAGAGAGAGGGAGGGGGGGAGGGAGAGAGAGAGAGGGAGGGGGGGAGAGAGAGAGAGAGAGGGAGGGGGGAGGGAGAGAGAGAGAGAGAGAGGGAGGGAGGGAGTGAGGGAGAGGGAGGGAGGGAGGGAGGGAGAGGGAGAGAGAGAGGTGGGGGAGGGAGAGAGAGGGAAGGGGGGGGAGGTCAGGTCGGATCCAGTCTGGGAGCGGGAGTCGGGTCGGGTCCAGTGGGGCGGGAGTGCGGGTCGGGTTGGGTCCAGTCGGGGGGGCGGGGAGCGGGAACAGGAGCGCGGGTCGGGTCGGGTCCAGTCGGGGGGTCGGGGAGCGGGAACAGGAGCGCGGGTCGGGATGGGTCAGGTCCAGTCGGGGGGGCGGGGAATGGGAACAGGAGCTCGGGTCGGGTCGGGTCCAGTCGCGGGGGGGGGGCGGCGGAGCGGGAACAGGAGCGCGGGTCGGGTCCAGTCGGGGAGGCGGGGAGCGGGAACAGGAGCGCGGGTCAGTCGGGGGGGGAGGTGGGGAGCAGGTGTCGGGTCTGGTCCGGAGGCTGGGGGGGAGCGGGTGTCGGGTCTGGTCCGGAGGCAGCGGGGAGAGCAGGTGTCGGGTCTGGTCCGGAGGCAGGGGGGAGCGGGTGTCGGGTCTGGTCCGGAGGCAGGGGGGAGCGGGTGTCGGGTCTGGTCCGGAGGCAGGGGGGAGCGGGTGTCGGGTCTGGTCGGCGGGGGGGGGGGAGCAGGTGTCGGGTCTGGTCCGGAGGCAGGGGGGAGCGGGTGTCGGGTCTGGTCCGGAGGCAGGGGGGAGCGGGTGTCGGGTCTGGTCCGGAGGCAGGGGGGAGCGGGTGTCGGGTCTGGTCGGCGGGGGGGGGGGGAGCAGGTGTCGGGTCTGGTCCGGAGGCAGGGGGGAGCGGGTGTCGGGTCTGGTCCGGAGGCAGGGGGGAGCGGGTGTCGGGTCTGGTCCGGAGGCAGCGGGGAGAGCAGGTGTCGGGTCTGGTCCGGAGGCTGGGGGGGAGAGCAGGTGTCGGGTCTGGTCCGGAGGCTGGGGGGGGAGCGGGTGTCGGGTCTGGTCCGGAGGCAGCGGGGAGCGGGTGTCGGGTCTGGTCCGGAGGCAGCGGGGAGAGCAGGTGTCGGGTCTGGTCCGGAGGCTGGGGGGGGAGCGGGTGTCGGGTCTGGTCCGGAGGCAGCGGGGAGCGGGTGTCGGGTCTGGTCCGGAGGCAGCGGGGAGCGGGTGTCGGGTCTGGTCCGGAGGCTGGGGGGGAGCGGGTGTCGGGTCTGGTCCGGAGGCTGGGGGGGAGCGGGTGTCGGGTCTGGTCCGGAGGCTGGGGGGGAGCGGGTGTCGGGTCTGGTCCGGAGGCTGGGGGGGAGCGGGTGTCGGGTCTGGTCCGGAGGCAGCGGGGAGCGGGTGTCGGGTCTGGTCCGGAGGCAGCGGGGAGCGGGTGTCGGGTCTGGTCCGGAGGCAGGGGGGAGCGGGTGTCGGGTCGGGTCTGGTCGGCAGGGGGGGGGGGGAGCGGGTGTCGGGTCTGGTCCGGAGGCAGCGGGGAGCGGGTGTCGGGTCTGGTCCGGAGGCAGCGGGGAGCGGGTGTCGGGTCTGGTCCGGAGGCAGGGGGGAGCGGGTGTCGGGTCGGGTCTGGTCGGCAGGGGGGGGGGGGAGCGGGTGTCGGGTCTGGTCCGGAGGCTGGGGGGGAGCGGGTGTCGGGTCTGGTCCGGAGGCAGGGGGGAGCGGGTGTCGGGTCTGGTCCGGAGGCAGGGGGGAGCGGGTGTCGGGTCTGGTCCGGAGGCAGCGGGGAGAGCAGGTGTCGGGTCTGGTCCGGAGGCTGGGGGGGAGCGGGTGTCGGGTCTGGTCCGGAGGCAGGGGGGAGCGGGTGTCGGGTCTGGTCCGGAGGCAGGGGGGAGCGGGTGTCGGGTCTGGTCGGGGTGGGGAAGCAGGAGCTGGCCGTGGGAGGAGCCTTATTCACGCAGCCCCAGTGAGGCCATTCAGCCAGGGCTAGGGGCTGCGTGCTTCGGGCCCCTCCCACACAGTTCGGCGCCTGGAGCTACTGCACTTGCGTGCCCACTGTAGCGCGCATGTGCAGAGGTCCCGGCACTGTTTTCAGCGCAGGGACCTGGCTCCGCCCCCCCACAGCTCGTGCTGGCTGCGCCGAGGGCCAGAGGACCTGCAGGGAGGTGGAGAATACCGAGGATTTTTTTAGGCGCACTTTGTGGCGCGAAAAACGGGCGTACAGGTCGAGACTGCGCCGTTCTAGGCGCGTGTGGAAACTTGGGACCAATGTTCCAGGTGAGGCCTCACCAAGGCCCTGTACAACTGCAGTAAGACCTCCATGATCCTTTACTTAAATCCCCTCGCCAAGAAGACCAACATGCCAGTTGCCTTCTTCACCGCCTGCTGTACCTGCATGCCAACTTTCGATGACTGATGTACCATGACACCCAGGTCTCGTTGCACCTCCCCTTTTCCTAATCTACCACCATTCAGATAATATTCTGCCTTCATGTTTTTGCCACCAAAGTGGATAACCTTACATTTATCCACATTATACTGCATCTGCCATGTATTTGCCCACTCACCGAAACTGTCCAAGTCACCCTGCAGTCTCTTAGCATCCTCCTCACAGCTCATACAGCAACCCAGTTTAGTGTCATCTGCAAACTGGGAGATATTACACTCAATTCCTTCATCTAAATCATTGATGTATATTGTAAATAGCTGGGGTTCCAGAACTGAGCCCTGCAGCACCCCATTAGTCACTGCCTATCATTCTGAAAAGGACCCATTTATCCCGACTCTCTGCTTCCTGTCTGCCAACCAGTCCTCTATCCACATCAATACATTATCCCCAATACCATGTGCTTTAATTTTGAACAGCAATCTCTTGTGTGGGACCTTGTCAAAAGCCTTTTGAAATCCAAATACACCACATCCACTGGTTCTCCCTTGTCCACTCTACTCGTTACATCCTCAAAATATTTGAGAAGATTTGTCGATTATGATTCCCCTTTCATAAATCCATGCTGACTTGGACCGATCCTGTCACTATTTTCCAAATGCACTGCTATTTCATCTTTAATAATTGATTCCAACATTTTTCCCACTACTGATGTCAGGCTAACCGGTCTATAATTCTCTGTTTTCCCTCGCCCTCCTTTCTTAAAAGTGGTATTACATTAGCTACCCTCCAGTCCATAGGAACTGACCCAGAGTCGATAGACTGTTGGAAAATGATCACCAATGCATCCACTATTTCTAGGGCCATTTCCTTAAGTACTCTGGGCTGCAGACTATCAGGTCCTGGGGATTTATCGGCCTTCAATCCCATCAATTTCCCTAACACAATTTCCTGACTAATAAGGATTTCCTTCAGTTCCTCCTTCTTGCTAGACCCTCGGTCCCCTTGTATTTCCGGAAGATTATTTGTGTCTTCCTTAGTGAAGACAGAAGCAAAAGTATTTGTTCAATTGGTCTACCATTTCTTTGTTCCCCATTATAAATTTACCTGAATCCAACTGCAAGGGACCTACGTTTGTCTTCACTAATCTTTTTCTCTTCACATACCTATAGAAGCTTTTGCAGTCAGTTTTTATGCTCCCGGCAAGCTTCCTCTCAAACTCTGTTTTCCCCCTCCGAATTAAACCCTTTGTCCTCCTCTGCTGAATTCTAAATTGCTCCCAGTTTGCAGGTTTGCCTGCCATATTAGTTTAAGCCCTCCCCAACAGCACTAGCAAACACTCCCCCAGGACATTGGTTCTGGTTCTGCTAAGGTGCAGACCATCCGGTTTGTACTGGTCCCACCTCCACCAGAACCAGTTCCAATGTCCCAGGAATTTGAATCCCTCCCTCTTGCACCACGCTTCAAGCCACGTATTCATCTTAGCTATCCTGCAATTCCTACCCTGACTAGCACGTGGCACTGGTAGCAATCCTAGCTCCCTAAATTCAGCTTGTAGAACCTCATCCCGTTTTTTACCAATATCGTTGGTACCTATATGCACCATGACAATTGGCTGTTCACCCTCCCCCTCCAAAATGTGCTGCAGCCTCTCCGAGACATCCTTGACGCTTGCACCAGGAAGGCAAAATACCATCCTGGAGTCTCGATTGCAGCTGCAGAAAAGTCTATCTATTCACCTTACAATAGAATCCCCTAACATTATAGCTCTCCCACTCTTTTTCCTGCCCTCCTGTGCAGCAGAGCCACCCATGGTGCCATGAACTTGGCTGCTGCTGCCCTCCCCTGAAGATTCATCCCCCCCAACAGCACCCAAGGTGGTGTATCTGTTTTGGAGGGGGATAACCGCAGGGGACCCCTGCACTAGCTTCCTTCCACTGCTGTGCCTGATGGTCACACATTCCCTATCTACCCGAGTAACTTTTACCTGCGGTGTGACCAACTCACTAAACGTGCTATTCACGACATCCTCAGCTTCGCGGATGCTCCAGAGTGAATCCATGCACAGCCCCAGTGCCACAATGCGGTCTGTCAAGAGTTGCAGCTGGATACACTTCCCGCATGTGTAGACGTCAGGGTCATTGGAAGCGTCCCTGGCTTCCCACATAGGACAGGATGAGCGCGACACGGGTCTGGGCTCTCCTGTCATGACATAACCCTTAATTAATTTAATTTCGCAACAATGCCAAAGGTTTCTTACTGATAAAGGAAAAGAAAAAGAAGAAAAACTACTCACCAATCACCAGCCAATCACTTACACCCTTGGCTGTGATGACACCCTTCGATTTCTTTTTACTTCTTTTTTGCCTTCTCTCCCTGCTGCAGCTGCACCAGCTGGCTCCTCCTCCAATGGTGGGCTTTTTATGGGCTTCCCCCTGACTCCCGCTGCTCAGACTGCCACTCCTCTCCGACGTTGAGCCTGTTATGGGCCTCCCTCAGACTCCCGCTGCTCGGACTTCCGCACCTCCTCTGACGTTGGGCCTTTTATGGGCCTTCCCCCAGACCCCCGCTGCTCAGACTGCCGCACCTCCTCTGACGTTGAGCCTTTTATGGGCCTTCCCCCAGACTCCCGCTGCTCAGACTGCCACTCCTCTCCGACGTTGAGCCTTTTATGGGCCTCCCTCAGACTCCCGCTGCTCGGACTGCCGCACCTCCTCTGACGTTGGGCCTTTTATGGGCCTTCCCCCAGACCCCCGCTGCTCAGACTGCCACTCCTTCTCTGACGTTGGGCCTTTTATGGGCCTCCCTGAGACTCCCACTGCTTGTAATAAAGAGCTAAGGTCACAGAGTGGCCTTGTCCCTGGAATGTGCCTCTTGTGGTTTCATGCTGTAGAGTAAGGACTTTACATTGGTGACGAGAAACGGGAATTCACGACCCACGAGAATGGCCACCGGTAGCACAGAGGAACGGTACTGTGTAGGGGAAGACTGGGACCATTTTGTCGAGAGGCTTCAGCAAGGCTTTGTAACTAAAGACTGAATCGGGGATGCAGCGACGGGCTCATCTCCTGACCAGCTGCGGGCCAAAGACTTATGCGCTCATGAAGGACTTACTGGCACCCGAAAAGCCGTCGGACAAAACCTTTGAAGAGCTCAGCAAATTAATCGGGAAGCACCTCAAACCGGCGAGCAGCATACACATGGCTCGATGCAGATTCTACACCCCCCGACATCGTGAAGGACAGAGCATACCGGACTTTGTAGCGGACCTCCGGCGTTTGACCAGCTTCTGTAAGTTCACAGATGCCCGCAGGGGGGAGATGCTAAGGGACTTCTTCATTGAGGGTATCGGATTTGCGGGATTTTTTCGCAAGTTAATTGAGACCAAGGACTTGACCTTGGAAGCGACAGCGTTGTTAGCTCAAACTTTCATGGTGGGGCTTGGAAGAGACGAAAATGGTTTACGCACACAATTCTGCCTCTTACCCGGCGATGGATCAGGGAGTCAACATCATAAATGGTACTCAGAGCCCCGCAGGCAGGCAGGGTTAGTCCGATATTTACCAGGCAGCAATAGATCCCACAGCAGGATCTCAACAGAGACAATGGCAGGCTGAACGGACGTTCACGCCAATACAATACGCCAATGCGACCCGGGATGGGGCCATTGATAGCCACTAATAGGGTACTTAAGAGCAGTCAAAGGGACAGTCAGCACAGAATTCCTGGCCATTGTCCCTTTATCCCCAACAATGGAAACTTTAACTCATGCTGGAGGTGTGGGGGAAAACACTCAGCCAGATCTTGCAGATGCCAACATTTTGTCTGCAGAAACTGCAATCTCAGTGGCCATTTAGCTCGAATGTGTAGAAAACCTGCAACCAGACTGATATATGAGGTGGAGGGACCAGAAGAGGGTTCTGTGAGGCAGGATGACTTTTGGGGCAAATCGATGGATGCCGAGGTTCAGCGGGTCCATGCGGCGAATATTCACAGTTCATATACCAAAACGCCACCAATGATGGTGAGGGTTTTGTTGAACGGCATACCAGTACGCATGGAGCTGGACACTGGGGCCAGCCAGTCATTCATGGGCGTTCAGCAATTCGAGAAGCTATGGCCACTCAAAGCCAGTAGACCCAAATTAACACGTATTGAGACACAATTACGGACTTACACCAAGGAAATCATTCCGGTGCTAGGCAGTGCAATGATGGCTGTCACACACAATGGGCTAGTGAACCGGCTGCCACTCTGGATTGTCCCGGGCAATGGTCCCGCTCTGTTGGGGATGAGCTGGTTAGCCGAGATGAACTGGAAATGGGGGAATGTTCACACAATGTCCTCGGTGGAGCGAAGTTCGTGCTCACAATTCGAGTCACTATTCCAACCGGGCGTCGAGAATTTCAAAGGCAGTAAAGTAGTGATACACATCACCCCGGACGCCAGCCCAGTGCACCACAAAACCAGTATGTGATGCGGGAAAAAAATCGAGAGCGAATTGGACCGGCTGTTGCGGGAGGGCATCATCTGGCCTGTTGAATTCAGTGACTGGGCGAGCCCCATCGTTCCCATTCTAAAAGCGGATGGCTCTGTCAGGATCTGTGGCGACTACAAGGTCACCATCAATCGGGTGTCCCTACAAGACTAATACACGCTCCCAAGAGCGGAGGACCTTTTCGCCACGCTGGCAGGCGGCAAGCTGTTCACCAAGTTGGACCTCACTTCAGCCTATATGACCCAGGAACTGGCAAACGAATCCAAAATACTGACCACCATCACCACGCACAAGGGACTGTCTGCGTATAACAGGTGCCCGTTTGGCATTCGATCAGCGGCCGCGACTTTTCAACGTAACATGGAAAGCCTGCTTAAATCCATTCCTGGAACGATCGTATTCCAGGACGACATCCTCACCATGGGTCGAGATACCGAGGAACACCTCCACAACCTGGAGGAGGTGCTACGCTGACTGGACTGGGTAGGCCTGCGACTCAAGAAATCTAAATGTGTGTTTTTAACTCCTGAGGTTGAGTTTCTGGGCAGGAGGTTTGCTGCAGAAAACAGAGGCGATTCGACGAGCACCCAGGCCCTGCAGCACATCGGAGCTGCGTTCATTCCTGGGACTGTTGAACTATTTCGGGAACTTTCTGTTGAACTTGAGCACGTTGTTGGAGCCACTACATGTGCTCCTGCGTAAGCGTTGCGATTGGTTTTGGGGGGACTGTCAGGAACGGGTTTTTGATCGGGCGCGAAATCTACTTTGTTTAAACAAATTGTTGACCCTGTGCGACCCCTGTAAATGTTTAGTTCTGACTTGTGATGCATCGTCCTATGGGGTTGGGTGCATGTTGCAGCAGGGCAATGCTGAGGGTCAGCTACAACCTGTGGCTTATGCCTCCAGGTCGCTCTCTCAAGCAGAACGGGGATATGGCATGGTCGAGAAGGAAGCGCTTGCATGTGTCTATGGTGTAAAAAAATGCATCAGTACCTCTTCGGTAGGAAGTTTGAGTTAGAGACGGACCACAAGCCACTCACATCCCTGTTGTCAGACAGCAAGGCTGTCAATGCCAACGCATCAGTTCGCAAACAGCGGTGGGCCCTCATGCTAGCTGCTTATGACTACTCCATCTGGCACCGGCCCGGCACTGAAAACTGCGGCGATGCACTCAGCAGGCTCCCACTGGCCACCACCGAAGGGGCAGCTGAGCAAAGAACATAAGAATTAGGTACAGGAGTAGGCCATCTAGCCCCTCGAGCCTGCTCCGCTGAGATGGTCATGGCTGTCGATGCCTTTGACAGTGCAGGCTCCCCCATCACATTCCGTCAGATCAAAATCTGGACAAACGGAGATCCCCTCATATTCTTGATTAAGAAATGTGTCCTGACTGGGGATTGGGCGCCCACACACAGAGCATGCCCTGAGGAGATCAGACCGTTCGACAGGCGGATGGATGAGTTCTCCATCCAAGCCGACTGCCTACTATGGGCAGGGAGACATTCATCAGGGAACTCCACAGCAAGCACCCAGGCATTGTGATGATGAAAGCCATTACCCGGTCACACGTTTGGTGGCCTGGAATTGATTCAGACCTGCAACACACTGTTCGCAGGTGCACGACCTGTGCCCAGCAGGGTAATGCCCCCAGGGAGGCCCCGCTCAGCTCGTGGCCCTGGCCCACCAAGCCATGGTCACGCATTCACGTTGACTACGCGGGTCCGTTCATGGGGAAGATGTTCCTCATTGTAGTAGGTGCGTACTCGAAATGGATCGAGTGCCTCATCCTGAATTCATGCACGTCATCCACCATGGAAAGCCTACGTGCGATCTTTGCAGCCCATGGCTTGCCGGACATCCTGTTTAGTGACAATGGCCCATGTTTCATGAGCTATGAATTCTGGGAGTTTATGTCGGGCAATGGCATCAACCACTTCAGGACTGCGCTGTTCAAGCTGGCCTCCAATGGCCAGGCGGAACGGGCAGTCCAAATCATTAAGCAAGGTATGCTCAGAATTCAAGGACCCTCCCTACAATGCCCCCTATCGTGCCTCCTGCTGGCCTATAGATCGCAGCCTCACTCGCTCACGGGGGTCCAACCCACAGAGCCAATCATAAAACGGACACTCAAAACTCGGTTGTCCCTCATCCACCCAGTCCTGACCGAAGTAGTTGATGGCAAGCGCAAGTCACAAAACGAGTACCATGGTCATAATTCAAGGGGGAGATGTACAGAAATAAATTATCCTGTATTCGTCCTCAATCACGCCATGGGGCCCAAATGGCTTGAGGGTACTGTAATTGGCAAAGAGGGGACTAGGATCATCGTGGTAAAACTCAACAATGGCCAGATATGCCGTAAGCATCTGGACCAAGTAATAAAATGGTTCAGCATGGACACGGAGGAACCTGAAGAAGACCATGAGATGGAGCTCACACTACTGCCAGCGAACGTGCAACAAGAGCAATTGGAAGAATGCACAGTCCCTGAGGTCAGCCCGGACAGGCCGGAATCACCACAGGTGACAGACACTCACATCAGTGTCCAACAACCAGAGCCCTAACTGCAGCGCTCCACGAGGGAGCGTAGACCACCTGAAAGACTGAACCTATGATCCCAGTAAGACTTTGGGGGGGGGGGGGAAGGTGATGTTATGTTTGTAACTACAATATAACACCACTGTATTACTGTATACACTCAACTGAGATGCACATCTTGACCACAGTGGGTGAACTTGTGGGAGACACTCCTTACCTGATCACACAGGTATATAAAGGGAGGTCCCACGCAGGGTCATCACTTCTGGAGTTCTGTAATACAGAGCTAAGGTCACAGAGTGGCCTTGTCCCTGGAATGTGCCTCATGTGGTTTCATGCTGTAGAGTAATGAGTCCATGATCAGATCAGCTATGATCTTATTGAATGGCGGAGCAGGCTCGAGGGGCCGTATGGCCTACTCCTGTTCCTATTTCTTATGATCTTACGTTCTTATGATGCATCATTGGAATGACTACTGGGTGCACTCAGGAGGAGGAGGGACATACTTTTCTCCAGCAATGGGAGGAAAAAACCTGCTACTCTCACCAAGAAGATACGCTTTGAGGTGGATATGGAGGTGAACAGCAGGAGTATTATGTCCAGGTCATAGATGCACTGTAGGAAACGGTTTAATGATCTAACCATGTTAGGAAAAGTGAGTAAGTTTGCTGATTTGCCCATATCTTTAGTTTTAAGCTGCCATCCTCTTTCACTCTGTCTTGCCAAGCGAACTCTATGACATCGAACCTCACACCCACTCAACTTTTAGCAACACCCAGCCTTCACTTTTTATGCACTTCATCACCTCCTCATTTATCCACCCATTGTTGCCACTTACCCCAATCCTTCTACAATGTGCTGCAAAAGTCTTATAGTCGCCCCCACCGAATTCACTACATCCATCGTGTGCCCGTCAGTCACTCACACGCCTGTTTTTTCATCCCTTGTAGGAGAAGAGAGGGAAAAACGCAAGGGAGAGGAAGAGGACTGGAGGTGGCCTGCAACAAATAACGCGGCTCAGAGTTGCTGAGGAGGAGGCCATGGGGATAAGTGGCAGATCTGTGTCCCTCTCAATCAATGATGGAGAATAAGGGAACTCGCAGAAAGCTGGTGACAAAATTACAAATATCTCTGGCACACATGTGCTGACTTGATTTCATCAATCATTGAACTATGCGAAGACTGAGTTTGGTGATTGCCAAAATTTTGACTACTGAATCATATCCCTTTATTTTGTCTTCTAGGGCCTTCATGCGTACAGCAAGTGCCACTGGACATGCATAAGGATGATTCCTCAGAAGGACCTTATTCATCTGAGTGCACCGTCACAGGACCTACAGCTATGCACCAGTGCTGATACTTGCACATCGGTGGGACCACGTGGACAGTTAGTTGAGTTTTCACCTGGTGATTTGCAATTCACGTGAGCACGAGCAGATACTGGTGGCAGGGAGAGCCGGCTCGGTGGGTGGGGGCGCAATCCTTACTAAGCTTTATAGCTGGATACAGGTGCTGAACCCCAAGGGCTATCATTGAGATGAAGACTGCTAAAAGTGCATCAGCAATTTAAACACCACACACTTCACAATAATGGAGAGGATGGAGGAGTCAAACTTGACCACTAGTGGATTAGTGGAGCTAGGAATTGCCAGAATGTCTGCCATGAATGTCTTCCATGGCGTTTCAAGTATGGCTCTCAAATGAGCCCATGCAGGCCATGACCATGGCAGTGCAGACTTTGGATGCCAACTTGTCTGCTGCCTTAAGCAGGATGACTGACACCTTTCTGTAGCCTTACAATGCATCAATGATCTCCACCAAACTGGTCTACAGCAGAGTGGTAGGAGTGATGTGGCACTGGCCCAGGAGAGGGATGATGGCAAAAGGGGACATGGAAGTGGGAGCTCTACTCAAAGAACTCTCACTTCTCACCTGTTGCGACCCCTCAGCCAATACCCGACATGCTGCCTCGTCTACTACTGGCCAAGTCTACCCTTGCACAGGTATAGGTGGAGCAGTTTTTGGTGGAGCCCTCAGGGGCTCTGAAACCCAGAAGGCGTAGGTCAAAAGCATCTTAACAGTCAGGGCAGAGATCTGAGCATCTTGCCTCTACCTCTGCAGAAGCCACCGGGACTGCACCACGTAGAAGCGATAGGAAGTGTAAGTTTTAAAAAGTGTAATTAACCAGAGGTGTGCACAAGGGTTTTTGACAAAATGCTATGTTGTTAAATGTGCTTTTTTATACAGAGTAATAATTTGCATTCGTTTTTTGAGCGTCCTTCTGCGCCTGTGTGCCCTCGACTCCGCCCCCGACGCCTACACATGCGCAGGCTCCTCGAACCCGACACCGGAAGTGGGGCCTGTATTGTGAGCTGGAGCTGTGCCACATGGAGCTGAGCCATGTGTGCCTAACTTTTGGATTATCTTCAGCACTTTGGCCTAGAATATCACTGTGATTATCTGCACGGACATTTTCGCTGGCTTCTGTGGGAGAGAAAACATCGTAGCGGGAGAGAGAGAGACTGAGTGGGAGGGAGGGAGGGTGAGAAAGACTGAGTAGGGGGCGAGGGAGAGAGAGACTGGGGAGGTGGAGGGAGAAATGGGGGGGGTGGAGGGAGAGAGAGAGATGGGTGAAAACTCCTTACTCTACAGTATGAAACCATACGAGGCACATTCTGGGGACAAGGTCACTCTGTGACCTTAATTCTTTATTCACAGGACTCCAAAGATGGTGACCCTGCATGGGACCTCCCTTTTTATACCTGTGTGATCAGGTAAGGAGTGTCTCTCACAAGTTCACCCCTTGTGGTCAAGGTATGCATCTAGGTTGAGTGTATACAGTAATACAGTGGTGTTACATTGTGGTTACATACATGACATCACCTCCCGCTGCCCCGCACCCCCCAAGTCTTATTGGGATCATTGGTTTAGTCTTTCAGGTGGAGCGCCGCAGTTGGGGCTCTGGTTGTTGGATACTGACGTGAGTGTCTGTCACCTGTGGTGATTCCGGCCTGTCCCGGCTGACCGCAGAGACTGTGCCTTCTTCTGATTGCTCTTGTTGCTCATTCACTGGTGGTGTTGTGAGCTCCATCTCATGGTCTTCTTCAGATTCCTCCATGTCGATGCTGAACCTTTTTTTTACTTGGTCCAGATGCTGACGGCATATCTGACCATTGTTGAGTTTTACCATGATGACCCTATTCCCCTCTTTGTCAATTACAGTGCCCTCAAGCCATTTGGACCCCATGGCGTGATTGAGGACGAATACAGAATCATTTATTTCTATACATCTCCCTCTCGAATTAGGGTCATGGTACTCGTTTTGTGACTTGCGCTTGCCCTCAACTAAGTCGGTCAGGACTGAGTGAATGAGAGACAACCAAGTTTTGAGTGTCCGTTTCATTAGTAGCGGGACACCAGTGAGCGAGTGTGGTCAGGATCTAAAGGCCAGCAGGAGACGCGATAGGCGGCATTATAGGGAGGGTCCTTGAATCCTGAGCATACCTTGCTTAATGATTTGGACCACACGTTCCGCCTGGCCATTGGAGGCCGGCTTGAACGGTGCAGTCCTGACGTGGTTGATGCCATTACCCGACATAAACTCTCGGAATTCGTAGCTTGTGAAACATGGGCCATTATCACTAACCAGGATGTCCGACAAGCCATGGGTTGCAAAGACCGTACATAGGCTTTCCACGGCGGTGGATGACGTGCATGAATTCAGAATGATGCACACGATCCATTTCGATTTCGCATCTACCACAATAAGGAGCATCTTTCACATGAACGGGCCCGTGTCGTCAACATGAATGCGTGACCATGGCCTGGTGGGCCAGGGCCACGGGCTGAGCGGGGCCTCCCTGGGGGCATTACCCAGCTGGGCACATGTCGTGCACCTGCGAACACAGTGTTCCAGGTCTGAATCAATTTCAGGCCACCAAACATGTGACCGGGCAATGGCCTTCATCAGCACAATGCCTGGGTGCTCGCTGTGGCATTCCCTGATGAATGCCTCCCTGCCCTTCTGGGGCAAAACTACCTGGCTGCTCCATAGTAGGCGGTCGGCTTGGATGGAGAGCTCATCCATACGCCTGTGGAACGGCCTGACCTCCTCAAGGCATGTTCCGTGTGCGGCTGCCCAATCCCCAGTCAGGACATATTTCTTAATCAGGAATAGGAGAGGATCTCTGTTTGTCCAGATTTTGATCTGATGGGCTGTGATGGGGGAGCCTGCTCTGTCAAAGGCATCGACAGCCATGACCATCTCAGTGCTTTGCTCCGCTGCCCCCTCAGTGCTGGCCAGTGGAAGCCTGCTGAGTGCGCCAGCGCAATTTTCAGTGCCGGGCCGGTGCCGGATGGTGTAGTCATAAGCAGCCAGCATGAGAGCCCATCGCTGTATGCGAGCTGATGCATTGGCATTGATAGCCTTGCTGTCTGACAACAGGGATGTTAATGGCTTGTGGTCCGTCTCTAATACAAACTTCCTACCAAAGAGGTACTGATGCATTTTTTTTACACCACAGACACATGCAAGCGCTTCCTTCTCGACCATCCCATATCCCCGTTCTGCTTGAGAGAGCGACCTGGAGGCATAAGCCACAGGTTGTAGTTGACCCTCAGCATTGCCCTGCTGCAACACGCACCCAACCCCATAGAACGATGCATCACATGTCAGAACCAATTTTTTACAGGAGTCGTACAGGGTCAACAACTTGTTTGAACAAAGTAGGTTTCGTGCCCGATCAAAAGCCCGTTCCTGACAGACGCCCCAAAACCAATTGCAAGCCTTATCCAGGAGCACATGTAGCAGCTCCAACAACGTGTTCAAGTTCGGCAGAAAGTTCCCGAAATAGTTCAACAGTCCCAGGAATGAACGTAACTCCGATGTGTTGCAGGGCCTGGGTACTCGTCGAATCGCCTCTGTTTTGGATTCGGTTAGCCGAATCCCATCTGCAGCAACTCTGCTGCCCAGAACCTCAACCTCAAGAGCTAAGAACATACATTTAGACTTCTTGAGTCGCAGGCCTACCCGGTCCAGTCGGCGTATCACCTCCTCCAGGTTGTGGAGGTGTTCCTCTGTGTCTCGACCCATGATGAGGATGTCATCCTGGAATACGATCGTTCCAGGAATAGATTTAAGCAGGCTTTCCATGTTTGTTTCAAAAATCGCGGCCGCTGATCGAATGCCAAACGGCCACCTGTTATAAACGAACAATCCCTTGTGCGTGGTGAAATGGTTGTCAGTAGTTTAGATTCATCGGCCAGTTCCTGGGTCCTCCGCTCTTGGGAGCGGGTATTGATCTTGTAGGGACACCCGATTGATGGTGGCCTTGTAGTTGCCACAGATCCTGACAGAGCCATCCGCTTTTAGGACGGGAACGATGGGGCTCGCCCAGTCGCTAAATTCAACAGGCGAGATGATACCCTCTCTCAACAGCCAGTCCAATTCGCTCTCAATCTTTTCCCGCATCACATACGGCACCGCTCTGGCTTTGTGGTGCACTGGGCTGGCATCCGGGGTGATAGGTATCACTACTTCAGTGCCTTTTAAAGTCCTGACGCCAGGTTGGAATAGTGAATCGAATTGTTGTAAGACTTGTGAGCATGAACTTCACTCCACATTGCGTGAACATCTCCCGATTTGCAGTTCATCTCGGCTAACCAGCTCCTCCCCAAAAGTGCGGGACCATTGCCTGGGACAATCCAGAGCGGCAGCCGATTCACTAACCCATTGTGTGTGACAGCCATCATTGCACTGCCGAGCACCGGAATTATTTCTTTAGTGTAAGTCCGTAATTGCATCTCAATACGTGCTAATTTGGGTCTACTGGCTTTAAGTGGCCATAGCTTCTCAAATTGCTGAGCGCCCATGAGTGACTGGCTGGCTCCAGTGTCCAGCTCCATGCGTACTGGGATACCGTTTAATAAAACCCTCATCATCATTGGTAGCGTTTTGGTGTATGAACTGTGAATATTCGCCACATCGACCCGCTGAACCTCGGCATCCATCAATTTGCCTGAAAAGCCTCAAAGAACCCTATTCTGGTCCATCCGCCTCATATATTAGTCTGGTAGCAGACTTCCTGTACATTCGAGCTAAGTGGCCACTGAGATTGCAGTTCCTGCAGACAAACTGTTGAAATCTGCAAGATCTGGCTGGGTACTTTCCCCCACACCTCCAGCATGAGTTAAAGTTTCCATTGTTGGGAACAAAAGGACTATGGCCCGGCATTCCGCGCTGACTGTCCCTTTGACTGCTCTTAAGTACCCTATTAGTGTGTGTCAATGGCCCCATCCCGGCCGCATTGTCCACTGTGATGCCGTGAATTTCCGTTCAGCCTGCCATTGCCTCTGTTGAAGTCCTACTCTGGGGTCTATTGCTGCCTGGGGAGTGTCGGACTGCCCCTGCCTGCCTGCGGGGCTCTGAGTTGCATTGATGATGTTGACTCCCTGATCCATCGCTGCGTTAGAGGCAGAATTGCGCGCGTATATTATTTTCATCTCTTCCTCCCCCGCCATGAAGGTTTGAGCTATCAACGCCACCGCTTCCAAGGTCAAATCCTTGGTCTCAATTAATTTGCGGAAAATTCCCGCATGACCGATGCCCTCGATAAAGAAGTCCCAGACAATCTCCCCCCTGCAGGCGTCTGTGAACTTACAGAGGCTGGCTAAACGCCGGAGGTCCACTACAAAGTCCGGTATGCTCTGTCCTTCATGACGTCGATGGGTGTAGAATCTGTCTCGGGCCATATGTATGCTACTCGCCAGTTTGAGGTGCTCCCCGATCAATTTGCGAAGTTCTTCAAAGGTTTTGTGCACCGGCTTTTCGGGTGTTAGTAAATCCTTCATGAGCGCGTAAGTCTTTGGTCCGCAGCTGGTCAAAAGATGAGCCCTTCGCTTGTCGGCCGCTGCATCCCCCAGCCATTCTTTTATAATGAAGCTTTGCTGAAGCCTCTCGACAAAATCGTCCCAGTCTTCCCCTACACAGTACTATTCCTCTGAGACGGGGGGAGGGGAGAGAGAGACTGGGGGGGTGGGAGAGAGAGAGACTGGGGGGGGGGGGAAGAGAGAGAGAGAGAATGGGGGGGGGAGGAGAGAGAGACTGGGGGAAAGAGGCGAGAGAGAGAGACTGGGGGGAGGGGGAGTGAGAGAGACTGGGGGGAGGGAAGGAGAGAGAGAGAGACTGGGGGGGAGGGAAGGAGAGAGAGACAGGGGGGAGGGAGGGAGGGAGGGAGAGAGAGTCGGGGGGGAGGGACGGAGAGAGAGATGGAAGGAATGGAGGGAGAGAGAGAGATGGGGGCAAGTTGTGAGAGAGAGACGGGGGGAAGGAGGAAGAGAGAGAGAGTGACTGGGTGGGAGGGAGAGAGAGACTGGGGGGGAGGGAGAGAGAGACTGGGGGGGTGGAGGGAGAGAGAGACTGGGGGAGATAGAGCGATTAGGGAGGGGGAAGAGAGAGAGAGTGGGGATCGGAGGCGAGAGAGGGAACTCGGAAGATGAAGTTTCAAAATATTCTGCTATAAAGATGGGCTAAAGACAAAATCATTGTTATTATAAAAAAAGTAAAGCATGTATGATTCTGTTTTTAAAAATGCTGAAGGAGAATTGATTAGTTGAATGTGGACAGATGCTTTCTATAACTCTAGAATAGAAGAATATGATCATAAGCTGAGGAAGTCACAAACTAACTTTTGGATAAAGAATAACCTTTGCACTCTTTCTTGACATATGGAACAGACTGCCACCTAGTGCACGATCTAGTGAATCATTCAAAAGGGAATTGGGCCAATTCTTGATTCAACAAAGGTTCGAGGGATTATGAATATAGGGGGCCGAAATTAAGCGTCCCGATGAGGCCTGTTACCGTTGGAAAGCGGCGGCTACACGGTGGTGCCGAATGGCCGCCAATTTGTAGTTGAATAGCCGCTGCTCATGAAATTCTCCCCGGTGGTTTTTCCTGCGATCCCCATTTCCGCCCCGCTGCTGCCAAAAACTCCTAAGTGCGTCATCAAAGCACGCACCGCCGATGTCCCACCCCGCAATCAAAATTCACCGTAGAAAATCTTCCACCCGCCGCTCCGTGCCCTCGTCAGTTTTTTCTGTTGGTGCACTGTGTTTGCACTGTGTGTAAAATGGCAGTGCGGCCTCCATTAAAGGGGAGGGCGCACTGCCGTGGCCATCTTATTTTTTTGTCGGCCGACTGCCAGGTCGACCCAATAATTATGCCCCCGGGTTCGGCCGGGCCATCAACAGACAGTCTGTCACCCAGTCTTGGGTACCACGGCACTGGCCCGGCCGAAACCCTCCCTGGTGGCCCAGTGAAATGAACTTAAAAAGCTGCAGAGCTTTTAACCGAAGGGGAGAGACATGTTAACGTGCCAGCGAGATGACACCACCAGCCTGGCGCTGATGACTGACAGTGGCGAACAGTCCGCCTGCCTCCACTACCGCTCCTTTTATGACAGACACTCCGCTTCCGCCCCCATTATGATTGGTTCCACCCCGCTCGAAAAAAAAACGACAAAGATCTGAATTTCGCAGGATGGGCCACCATATCCATTATGGCGGCCAAAACACAAGACGAACGGTAGGTGTGACCTGTTTCCAGCGGGGTTGAATTTCGGCCTCAAGGAATCTTGTTAAAAAACTAATCAGCCTGGGTTCTACTGAGGGACCTAGATATTACAGCGAATGAGGTAGCGTTTTATTGCTCCTACATTCTTATATTTATATAAGAACATAAGAAATAGGAACAGGAGTAGGCCATACGGCCCCTCGAGCCTGTTCCACCATTCAATAAGATCATGGCTGATCTGATCATGGACTCAGCTCCAATTCCCCAACCGCTCCCCATAACCCCTTATCCCCTTATCGTTTAAGAAACTGTCAATTTTTGTCTTAAATTTATTCAATGTCCTAGCTACCACAGCGAATTCCACAGATTTACAACCCTCTAAGAGAAGAAATTTCTCCTCATCTCAGTTTTAAATGGGCGGCCCCTTATTCTAAGATCATGCCCTCTAGTTCTAGTCTCCCCCATCAGTGGAAACATCCTCTCTGTATCCACCTTGTCAAGCCCCCTGATAATCTTCGACATTTCGATAAGATCACCTCTCATTCTTCTGAATTCCAGTGAGTAGAGGCCCAATCTACTCAACCTTTCCTCATAAGTCAACCCCCTCATCCCCGGAATCAACCGAGTGAACCTTCTCTGAACTGCCTCCAAAGCAAGGATATCCGTTCATAAATATGGAAACCAAAACTGCACGCAGTATTCCAGGTGTGGCCTCAGCAATACCTTATGTCGCTGTTGTAAGACTTCCCTGCTTTTATTCTCCATCCCCTTTGCAATATAGGCCAAGATACCATCGGCCTTCCTGATCACGTGCTGTACCTGCATACTCTCCTTTTGTGTTTCATGCACAAGTACCCCCAGGTCCCACTGTACTGCGACACTTTGCAATTTTTTTCCATTTAAATAATAACTTGCTCATTGATTTTTTTTCTGCCAAAGTGCATAACCTCACACTTTCCAACATTATACTCCATCTGCCAAATTTTTGCCTACTCACTGAGTCTTTCTATGTCCTTTTGCAGCTTTTTTGTGTCCTCCCCACACATTGCTTTTCCTCCAATCTTTATATCGTCAGCAAACTTAGCTACGTTACACTCAATCCCTTCTTCCAAGTCGTTAATATAGATTGTAAATAGTTGAGATCCCAGCACTGATCCCTGCGGCACCCTACTAGTTACTGGTTGCCAACCTGAGAATGCATCATTTATCCCGACTCTGTTCTCTGTTTGTTAGACAATCCTCTATCCATGCAAATATATTACCCCCAACCCCGTGAACTTTTATCTTGTGCAGTAACCTTTTATGTGGCACCTTGTCAAATGCCTTCAGGAAAACCAAATACACCACATCCACTGGTTCCCCTTTATCCACCCTGTTCATTACATCCTCAAAGAACTCCAGCAAATTTGTCAAACATGACCTCCCCTTCATAAATCCATGCTGACCCTACCTGACTGAATTTTGCTTTTCCAAATGTCCTACTACTGCTTCTTTAATAATGGACTCCATCATTTTCCTAACCACTGATGTTAGGCTCACTGGTCGATAGTTTCCTGCTTTTTGTCTGCCTCCTTTTTGAAACAGGGGCGCTACATTTGCAGTTTTCCAATCTGCTGGGACCTCCCCAAAATCCAGGGAATTTTGGTAAATTAAACCAATGCATCCACAATCCCTGCCGCTTCTTCACTTAAGACCCTAAGATGCAAGCCATTCGGCCCAGTGGATGTATCTGCCTTTAGTCCCATTATCTTACTGAGTACCACCTCCTTAGTGATTGTGATTGTATTAAGTTCCTCCCCCTCTATAGCCCCTAGACTATCCACTGTCGGAATACTGTTAGTGTCCTCTACCGTAAAAACTGATACAAAATATTTGTTCAGAGTTTCTGCCATCTCCATGTTCTCCATTACTAATTCTCCGGTCTCATCCTCGAAGGGACCAATATTTACTTTAGCCACACTTTTCCTTTTTATATACCGATGGAAACCTATGGAGCATCTACGATGCTGAGAATGATGTGAATAGCACGTTTAGCGAGTTGGTCACCCCGCAGGTAAAGGGTACTCAGCCAGATAGTAAATGTGTGCCCAGCATGAAGAGCAGTGTAAGGAAGGTAGGGCAGGGTCCCCTGTGGTCATCCCCCTGCAAAACAGATACACCGCTTCGGGTACTGTTGAGGGGGATGACTCATCAGGGGAGGGCAGCAGCAGCCAAGTTCATGGCACCATGGGTGGATCTGCTGCACAGGAGGGCAGGAAAAAGAGTGGGAGAGCTATCGTGATAGGGGATTTGATTGTAAGTGGAATAGATAGGCGTTTCTGCGGCCGCAACCGAGACTCCAGGATGGTATGTTGCCTCCCTGGTGCAAGGGTCAAGGATGTCTCGGAGCGGGTGCAGGACATTCTGAAAAGGGAGGGTGAACAGCCAGTTGTCGTGATACACATAGGTACCAATATAGGTAAAAAAGCGGATGAGGTCCTACGAGATGAATTTAGGGAGCTCGGAGCTAAATTAAAAAGTAGGACCTCAAAAGCAGTAATCTCAAGATTGCTACCAGTGCCACATGTTAGTCAGAGTAGGAATCGCAGGATAGGTCAGATGAATACGTGGCTTGAGGAGTGGTGCAGAAGGGAGGGATTCAAATTCCTGGGGCTTTGGAACCGGTTCTGGCGGAGGTGGGACCAGTACAAACCGGACGGTCTACACCTGGTCAGGACCGGAACCAATGTCCCAGGGGGATTGTTGGCTAGTTCTGTTGGGGAGGAGTTCAACTAATATGGCAGGGGGATGGGAACCAATGCAGGGGGGCAGATGGAAATAAAAGGGTGACAGAGGCAAAAGATAGAAAGGAGAATAGAAAAAGTGGAGGGCAGAGAATCCCAAGGCAAAAAACAAAAAGGGCCACATTACAGCAAAATTCTAAAGAGGCAAGGTGTGTTAAAAAGACAAGCCTGAAGGCTCTGTGCCTCAATGCGAGGGGTATTCGGAATAAGGTGGACAAATTAACTGCGCAGATAACAGTTAATGGATATGATGTAACTGGCATCACAGAGACATGGTTCCAGGGTGGCCAAGGCTGGGAACTCAACATCCAGGGGTATTCAACATTTAGGAAGGATAGACAGAGAGAAAAAGGAGGCAGGGTAGTATTGCTGGTCAAAGAAGAAATTAATGCAATAGTAAGGAAGGAATTGGCTTGGATTATGTGGAATCGGTATGGGTGGAGCTGCGGAATACCAAAGGGCAGAAAACGCTGGTGAGAGTTGTGTACAGTCCACCAAACAGTAGTAGTGAGATTGGGGAAAGCATAAAACAAGAAATAAGGGATGTGTGCAATAAAGATACAGCATTTATCATGGGCGACTTTAATTTACATATAGATTGGGTTAACCAAACAGGTAGCAATGCGGTAGAGGAGGATTTCCTGGAGTGTATTAGAGATGGTTTTCTTGACCAATATGACTAGAGAGCTGCCCATCCTAGACCGTGCGATGTGTAATGAGAAGGGACTAATTAGCAATCTAGTTGTGCGAGGCCCCTTGGGGAAGAGTGACCATAATATGGTGGAATTCTTTATTAAGATGGAGAGTGACACAGTTAATTCAGAAACTAGGATCCTTTAAATTAAGGAAAGCTAACTTCGATGGCATGAGGCGTGAATTGGCTAGAATAGACTGGCAAATGATACTTAAAGGGTTGACAGTAGATAGACAATGGCAAACATTTATAGATCACATGGATGAACTTCAACAGTTATACATCCCTGTCTGGAGTAAAAATAAAACAGGGAAGGTGGCGCAACTGTGGCTAACAAAGGAAATGAAGGATAGTGTTAGATCCAAAGAAGAGGCATATAAATTGGCCAGAAAAAGTAGCAAACCTGAGGACGGGAGAAATTTAGAATTCAGCAGAGGAGGACAAAGGGTTTAATTAGGAGGGGGAAAATAGAGTATGAGAGGAAGCTTGCAGGGAACAAAAAAATTGACTGCAAAAGCTTCTATAGATATGTGAAGAGAAAAAGATTGGTGAAAACAAATGTAGGTCCCTTGCAGTCGGATTCAGGTGAATTAATAATGGGGAACAAAGAAATTGCAGACCAATTGAACAAATACTTTGGTTCTGTCTTCACGAAGGAAGACACAAATGACCTTCCGGATGTACTAGGGGACCGAGGGTCTCGTGAGAAGGAGCAACTGAAGGATATCCTTATTAGGCGGGAAATAGTGTTGCAGATTGAAGGCCGATAAATCCCCAGGGCCTGATTGTCTGCATCCCAGATTACTTAAGAAGGTGGCCCTAGAAATAGTGGATGCATTGGTAATCATTTTCCAACAGTCAATTGAATCTGGATCAGTTCCTATGGACTGGAGGGTAGCTAATGTAACACCACTTTTTTAAAAAGGAGGACGAGAGAAGGCCAGTAATTGTAGATTGGTTAGCCTGACATCAGTAGTGAGTAAAATGTTGGAATCTATTATTAAGAATGAAAGAGGAGAGGCCTATAAAAGGCGTACTTGTGCAGCTACAGGGAGAAGGCAAAAAAGAAGTAGAAATAAATCAAAAGGCGACGTCACAGCCAAGAGGGTAAGTGATTGGCTGGTGATTGGTGAGTAGTTTTTCTTTTTTCTCTTCTATATCAGTGAGTAACTTTTAACATTGTTGTTGCCAATTTAAGTGTATCTAAGGGTTAAGTCATGGCAGGAGAGCTCGGTCGGGTGTTATGCTCCTCCTGTACCATGTGGGAACTCAGGGACGACACCAGTGTCCCTGATGACTATATCTGCAGGAAGTGTATCCACCTCAAGCTCCTGACGGTCCGCGTTGCGGAGTTGGAGCTGAGGGTGGATTCACTCTGGAGCATCCACGATGCTGAGAATGACGTGAGTATCACGTGTAGCGAGTTGGTCGTACCGCAGGGAAAGGGTCCACAGCCAGATAGGGAATGGAAGAGCAACAGGAAGAGCAGTGCAAGGAAGGTAGTGCAGGAGTCCCATGTGGTCATCCCCCTGCAAAACAGATACACTGCTTTGGGTACTGTTGAGGGGGATGACTCATCAGGGGAGGGCAGCAGCAGCCAAGTTCATGGCACCATGGCTGGCTCTGCTGCACAGGAGGGCAGGAAAAAGAGTGGGAGAGCAATAGTGATTGGGGATTCAATGGTGAGGGGAATAGATAGGCGTTTCTGCGGCCGCAACCGTGACTCTAGGATGGTATGTTGCCTCTCTGGTGCAAGGGTCAAGGATGTCTCGGAGCGGGTGCAGGATATTCTAAAAAGGGAGGGAGAACAGCCAGTTGTCGTGGTGCACATTGGTACCAACGACATAGGTAAAAAAAGGGATGAGGTCCTACGAAACGAATTTAAGGAGCTAGGAGCTAAATTAAAAAGTAGGACCTCAAAAGTAGTAATCTCGGGATTGCTACCAGTGCCACGAGATAGTCAGAGTAGGAATTGCAGGATAGCGCAGATGAATACGTGGCTTGAGCAGTGGTGCAGCAGGGAGGGATTCAAATTCCTGGGGCATTGGAACCGGTTCTGGGGGAGGTGGGACCAGTACAAACAGGACGGTCTGCACCTGGGCAGGACCGGAACCAATGTCCTAGGGGGAGTGTTTGCTAGTGCTGTTGGGGAGGATTTAAACTAATATGGCAGGGGGATGGGAACCAATGCAGGGAGACAGAGGGAAACAAAAAGGAGGCAAAAGCAAAAGACAGAAAGGAGATGAGGAAAAGTGAAGGGCAGAGAAACCCAAGGCAAAGAACAAAAAGGGCCACTGTACAGCAAAATTCTAAAAGGACAAAGAGTGTTAAAAAAACAAGCCTGAAGGCTTTGTGTCTTAATGCAAGGAGTATCCGCAATAAGGTGGATGAATTAACTGTGCAAATAGATGTTAACAAATATGATGTGATTGGGATTATGGAGACGTGGCTCCAGGATGATCAGGGCTGGGAACTCAACTTCCAGGGGTATTCAACATTCAGGAAAGATAGAATAAAAGGAAAAGGAGGTGGGGTAGCATTGCTGGTTAAGGAGCAAATTAAGGCAATAGTTCGGAAGGACATTAGCTTGGATGATGTGGAATCTATATGGGTAGAGCTGCAGAATACCAAAGGACAAAAACGTTAGTGGGAGTTGTGTACAGGCCTCCAAACAGTAGTAGTGATGTTGGGGAGGGCATCAAACATGAAATTAGGGGTGCGTGCAATAAAGGTGCAGCAGTTATAATGGGTGACTTTAATATGCACATAGATTGGGTTAACCAAACTGGAAGCAATACGGTGGAGGAGGATTTCCTGGAGTGCATAAGGGATGGTTTTTTAGACCAATATGTCGAGGAACCAACTGGGGGGGAGGCCATCTTAGACTGGGTGTTGTGTAATGAGAGAGGATTAATTAGCAATCTCGTTGTGCGAGGCCCCTTGGGGAAGAGTGACCATAATATGGTGGAATTCTGCATTAGGATGGAGAATGAATTCAGAGTTAATTCAGAGACCATGGTCCAGAACTTAAAGAAGGGTAACTTTGAAGGTATGAGGCGTGAATTGGCTAGGATAGATTGGCGAATGATACTGAAGGGGTTGACTGTGGATGGGCAATGGCAGACATTTAGAGACCGCATGGATGAACTACAACAATTGTACATCCCTGTCTGGCGTAAAAATAAAAAAGGGAAGGTGGCTCAACCGTGGCTATCAAGGGAAATCAGGGATAGCATTAAAGCCAAGGAAGTGGCATACAAATTGGCCAGAAATAGCAGTGAACCTGGGGACTGGGAGAAATTTAGAACTCAGCAGAGGAGGACAAAGGGTTTGATTAGGGCAGGGAAAATGGAGTACAAGAAGAAGCTTGCAGGGAACATTAAGACGGATTGCAAAAGTTTCTACAGATATGTAAAGAGAAAAAGGTTAGTAAAGACAAACGTAGGTCCCCTGCAGTCAGAATCAGGGGAAGTCATAACGGGGAACAAAGAAATGGCGGACCAATTGAACAAGTACTTTGGTTCGGTATTCACTGAGGAGGACACAAACAACCTTCCGGATATAAAAGGGGTCGGAGGGTCTAGTAAGGAGGAGGAACTGAGGGAAATCCTTATTAGTCGGGAAATTGTGTTGGGGAAATTGATGGGATTGAAGGCCGATAAATCCCCAGGGCCTGATGGACTGCATCCCAGAGTACTTAAGGAGGTGGCCTTGGAAATAGTGGATGCATTGACAGTCATTTTCCAACATTTCATTGACTCTGGATCAGTTCCTATGGAGTGGAGGGTAGCCAATATAACCCCACTTTTTAAAAAAGGAGGGAGAGAGAAAACAGGGAATTATAGACCGGTCAGCCTGACATCGGTAGTGGGTAAAATGATGGAATCAATTATTAAGGATGTCATAGCAGTGCATTTGGAAAGAGGTGATATGATAGGTCCAAGTCAGCATGGATTTGTGAAAGGGAAATCATGCTTGACAAATCTTCTGGAATTTTTTGAGTATGTTTCCAGTAGAGTGGACAAGGGAGAACCAATTGATGTGGTATATTTGGACTTTCAGAAGGCTTTCGACAAGGTCCCACACAAGAGATTAATGTGCAAAGTTAAAGCACATGGGATTGGGGGTAGTGTGCTGACATGGATTGAGAACTGGTTGTCAGACAGGAAGCAAAGAGTAGGAGTAAATGGGGACTTTTCAGAATGGCAGGCAGTGACTAGTGGGGTACCGCAAGGTTCTGTGCTGGGGCCCCAGCTGTTTACACAGTACATTAATGATTTGGACGAGGGGATTAAATGTAGTATCTCCAAATTTGCGGATGACACTAAGTTGGGTGGCAGTGTGAGTTGCGAGGAGGATGCTATGAGCCTGCAGAACGACTTGGATAGGTTAGGTGAGTGGGCAAATGCATGGCAGATGAAGTATAATGTGGATAAATGTGAGGTTATCCACTTTGGTGGTAAAAACAGAGAGACAGACTATTATCTGAATGGTGACAGATTAGGAAAAGCGGAGGTGCAAAGAGACCTGGGTGTCATGGTACATCAGTCATTGAAGGTTGGCATGCAGGTACAGCAGGCGGTTAAGAAAGCAAATGGCATGTTGGCCTTCATAGCGAGGGGATTTGAGTACAGGGGCAGGGAGGTGTTGCTACAATTGTACCTTGGTGAGGCCACACCTGGAGTATTGTGTGCAGTTTTGGTCTCCTAACCTGAGGAAGGACATTCTTGCTATTGAGGGAGTGCAGCGAAGGTTCACCAGACTGATTCCCGGCATGGCGGCACTGACCTATCAAGAAAGACTGGATCAACTGGGCTTGTATTCACTGGAGTTCAGAAGAATGAGAGGGGACCTCATAGAAACGTTTAAAATTCTGACGGGGTTAGACAGGTTAGATGCAGGAAGAATGTTCCCAATGTTGGGGAAGTCCAGAACCAGGGGACACAGTCTAAGGATAAGGGGTAAGCCATTTAGGACCGAGATGAGGAGGAATTTCTTCACCCAGAGAGTGGTGAACCTGTGGAATTCTCTACCACAGAAAGTTGTTGAGGCCAATTCACTAAATATATTCAAAAAGGAGTTAGATGAAGTCCTTACTACTAGGGGAATCAAGGGGTATGGTGAGAAAGCAGGAATGGGGTACTGAAGTTGCATGTTCAGCCATGAACTCATTGAATGGCGGTGCAGGCTAGAAGGGCCGAATGGCCTACTCCTGCACCTATTTTCTATGTTTCTATGTTTCTAAATTGCAGCGCATTTGGAAAGTGGTGACAGGATCGGACCAAGTCAGCATAGATTTATGAAAGGGAAATCATGCTTGACCAATCTTCTGGAATTTTTTGAGGATGTAACTAGCAGAGTGGACAAGGGAGAACCAGTGGATGTGGTGTATTTGGACTTTCAAAAGGCCTTTGACAAGGTACCACACAAGAGATTAGTGTACAAGATCAAGGCACATGGTATTGGGTGTAATGTACTGGCGTGGATAGGTGGCAGGCAGAAAGCAGAGTGTCGGGATAAACAGGTACTTTTCGGAATCGGAGGCAGTAACTAGTGGAGTACCGCAGGGCTCAGTGCTGGAACCCCTGCTCTTCACAATGTACTTTAATGATTTGGTTGAAGGAATTGAGCGTAATATCTCCAAGTTTGCAGATGTCGCTAAACTGGGTGGCGGTGTGAGCTGTGAGGAGGATGCTAAGATGTTGCAGGGTGATTTGGACAGGTTAGGAGAGTGGGCAAATGCATGGCAGATGCAGTATAATGTGGATAAATGTGAGGTTATCCACTTTGGTGGCAAAAACACGAAGGCAGAATATTATCTGAATGGCGACAGATTAGGAAAAGGAGAGGTGCAACGAGACCTGGGTGTCATGGTTCATCAGTCATTGAAAGTTGGCATGCAGGTACAGCAGGCGGTGAAGAAGGCAAATGGTATGTTGGCCTTCATAGCTAGGGGATTTGAGTATAGGAGCAGGAAGGTCTTGCTGCAATTGTACAGGGCCTTGGTGAGGCCTCACCTGGAATATTGTGTTCAGTTTTGGTCTCCTAATCTGAGGAAGGACGTTCTTGCTGTTGAGGGAGTGCAGCGAAGGTTCACCAGACTGATTCCAGGGGCTGGACTGACATATGAGGAGAGACTGGATCAACTGGGCCTTTATACACTGGAGTTTAGAAGGATGAGAGGGGATCTCATAGAAACATATAAGATTCTGATGGGACGGGACAGGTTAGATGCGGGAAGAATGTTCCCGATGTTGGGGAAGTCCAGAGCCAGGGGACACAATCTTAGGATAAGGGATAGGCCATTTAGGACTGAGATGAGGAGAAAATTCTTCACTGAGAGAGTTGTCAACCTGTGGAATTCCCTGCCGCAGAGAGTCGTTGATGCCAGTTCATTGGATATAGTCAAGAGGGAGTTAGATGTGGCCCTTCCAGCTAAAGAGATCAAGGGGTATGGAGAGAAAGCAGGAAAGGGATACTGAGGTGAATGATCAGCCATGATCATATTGAATGGTGGTGCAGGCTCGAAGGGCCGAATGGTCTGTTCCTGCACCTATTTTCTATGTTTCTATGTTTCGAACTCTTGGTATCTGTTTTTATATTTTGCGCTAGTTTAATTTCATAGTCTATCTTCCCTTTCTTAATCATTTTTGTCGTCGTTCTTTGCTGGCTTTTGAAAGCTTCCCAGTCTTCTGTCCTCCCACTAGTTTTGGCACTTTGCATGCCCTTGTTTTTAATTAGATACCATCCTTTATTTATTTAGTTAGCCATAAAGCCTCCCTGATAAAGTGCGACATCCCCACTGACACCTGGCAATAGACCACCCTAAGTGGCAGCAGTGCATTCGGGATGGCGCTGAGCTCCTCGAGTATCGTTGCCGAGAGCATACAGAAATCAAGTGCAGAGAGCGGAAGGAGCATGCGGCAAAGCAGACTCCCTGCTCACCCTTTCCCTCAACGACTATCTGTCCCACCTGTGACAGAAACTGTGGTTCTCGTATTGGACTGTACAGCCACCTAAGAACTCATGCTAATAGTGGAAGCAAGTCTTCCTTGATTCCGAGGGACTGCCTATGATGATGATGCCTATGAGTTATCCACGGATGGCTATCTTTTCTCTTACACCCTTTCCTCCTCACTGGAATATATTTTTCTTGAGAGTTGTGAAATATCTCCTTAAATGTACACCACTGTTCATCAACCGTCCTCCAATTTAATCTATTTTCCGAGTCCACTTTAGCCAACTCTACCCTCATACCTTCATTGTCTCCTTTATTTAAGCTTGGTACGCTGGTTAGAGATCCAACTTTCTCACCCTCCATCTGAATTTGAAATTCAATCATGCTAAGATCAATCATTTTGACTACCAGGAATTCAACATCTAATTGATCTGACAGTTTTTAAATTAACAAATAGAATTGGAGAAAAATACCTTTGTTGATATAACTGCAGACGTACCATAACAATGATGGTAAACTGGAGAGATGGAATAGGGTGATTTTCAATGACCGCCCTCCATCTTATCATCTGAAATATGGCCAGTCGGCAGAGGAAAATCAGGGAGTGGGGGGTGGAGGAGGGAACCTTCCCTACACTTGAACACCCACTGAGACGATGTCCT
>NW_027251067.1:0-55000 GCF_044704955.1 Pristiophorus japonicus
CATCCAGTCACCCATCCAATCAACCCACCCACCCACTCAGCCATCCACTCACCCACCCACTCACTCACCCACTCACCCATCCACTCACTCATCCATCCACTCACCCATCCACTCACTCATCCATCCATTCACCCATCCACTCACCCACCCACCCACTCACCATCCAATCACTCACCCACCCACTCATCCATTCACTCACCCACCCACTCACACATCCACTCACCCACCCACTCACCCATCCACTCACCCATCCACTCACCCATCCAATCACTCACCCATCCACCCATCCAACCACTCACCCATCCAATCACCCATCCAATCACTCACCCATCCACCCACTCACCCAACCACTCACGCATCCACTCACCCATCCAATCACCCACCCACCCACTCACCCATCCACTCACCCATCCAATCACTCACCCACCCACCGATCCACCCACTCACCCATCCACTTACCCATCCAATCACCCACCCACCCTCTCACCCATCCACTCAGCCACCCACCCACTCACCCATCCAATCACTCACCCACCCACCCATCCACCCACTCACCCATCCACTCACTCATCCATCCACTCACATACCCACTCACCCATCGAATCACTCACCCATCCACTCACACACCCACTCACCCATCCAATCACTCACCCACCCACTCACCCACTCACCCACTCACCCACACACCCATCCACTCAATCACCCAATCACCCATCCACTCACTCATCCATCCATTCACCCACTCACCCACTCACCCACCCACCCAATCACCCATCCAATCACTCACCCATCTGCTCCCACACCCACTCAACCATCCAATCACTCACCCACCCAATCACCCACTCACCCACTCACCCACTCACCCATCCACTCACTCATCCACTCAATCATCCATCCATTCACCCATCCACTCACCCACCCACCCACTCACCCATCCAATCACTCACCCACTCACCCACTCACCCACTCACCCAGCCACTCACCCATCCAATCACTCACACACTCACCCATCCACTCACCCATCCAATCACCCACCCACACACTCACCCATCTAATCACTCACCCAATCACCCATCCACCCACTCACCCATCCACTCACCCATCCAATCAACCCACCCACCCACTCACCCATCCACTCACCCACCCACTCACTCACCCACTCACCCATCCACTCACTCATCCATCCACTCACCCATCCACTCACCCATCCATCCATTCACCCATCCACTCACCCACCCACCCACTCACCCATCCAATCACTCACCCACCCACTCATCCATTCACTCACCCACCCACTCACCCATCCACTCACCCAGTCACTCACCCATCCACTCACCCATCCACTCACCCATCCGATCACTCACCCATCCACCCATCCAACCACTCACCCATCCAATCACCCATCCAATCACTCACCCATCCACCCACTCACCCAACCACTCACCCATCCACTCAGCCATCCAATCACCCACCCACCCACTCACCCATCCACTCACCCATCCAATCACTCACCCACCCACCCACTCACCCATACAATCACTCACCCACCCACCCATCCACCCACTCACCCATCCACTCACCCATCCAATCACCCACCCACCCACTCACCCATCCAATCACCCATCCAATCACTCACCCACCCACCCACTCACCCATCCAATCACTCACCCACCCACCCATCCACCCACTCACCCATCCACTTACCCATCCAATCACCCACCCACCCTCTCACCCATCCAATCACTCACCCACCCACCCATCCACCCACTCACCCATCCACTCACTCATCCATCCACTCACACACCCACTCACCCATCCAATCACTCACCCATCCACTCACACACCCACTCACCCATCCAATCACTCACCCACCCACTCACCCACTCACCCACTCACCCACACACCCATCCACCCAATCACCCAATCACCCATCCACTCACTCATCCATCCATTCACCCACTCACCCACTCACCCACCCACCCACTCACCCATCCAATCACTCACCCATCTGCTCCCACACCCACTCAACCATCCAATCACTCACCCACCCAATCACCCACTCACCCACTCACCCACTCACCCATCCACTCACTCATCCACTCAATCATCCATCCATTCACCCATCCACTCACCCACCCACCCACTCACCCATCCAATCACTCACCCACTCACCCACTCACCCACTCACCCAGCCACTCACCCATCCAATCACTCACACACTCACCCATCCACTCACCCATCCAATCACCCACCCACACACTCACCCATCTAATCACTCACCCAATCACCCATCCACCCACTCACCCATCCACTCACCCATCCAATCAACCCACCCACCCACTCACCCATCCACTCACCCACCCACTCACTCACCCACTCACCCATCCACTCACTCATCCATCACTCACCCATCCACTCACTCAACCATCCATTCACCCACCCACTCACCCATCTAATCACTCACCCAATCACCCATCCACCCACTCACCCATCCACTCACCCATCCAATCAACCCACCCACCCACTCACCCATCCACTCACCCACCCACTCACTCACCCACTCACCCATCCACTCACTCATCCATCCACTCACCCATCCACTCACTCATCCATCCATTCACCCATCCACTCACCCACCCACCCACTCACCCATCCAATCACTCACCCACCCACTCATCCATTCACTCACCCACCCACTCACCCATCCACTCACCCAGTCACTCACCCATCCACTCACCCATCCACTCACCCATCCAATCACTCACCCATCCACCCATCCAAACACTCACCCATCCAATCACCCATCCAATCACTCACCCATCCACCCACTCACCCAACCACTCACCCATCCACTCAGCCATCCAATCACCCACCCACCCACTCACCCATCCACTCACCCATCCAATCACTCACCCACCCACCCACTCACCCATACAATCACTCACCCACCCACCCATCCACCCACTCACCCATCCACTCACCCATCCAATCACCCACCCACCCACTCACCCATCCAATCACCCATCCACCCACTCACCCATCCACTCACACATCCAATCACCCACCCACTCACCCATCCACCCACCCACCCACTCACCCATCCAATCACTCTCCCACCCACCCATCCACCCACTCACCCATCCACTCACCCATCCAATCACTCACCCATCCAATCACTCACCCATCCACTCACCCATCCAATCACTCACCCATCCACCCACCCACCCACTCACCCATCCAATCACTCACCCACCCACCCATCCACCCACTCACACTTCCACTCACCCATCCAATCACCCACCCACCCACTCACCCATCCACTCACACATCCAATCACCCACCCACTCACCCATCCACCCACCCACCCACTCACCCATCCAATCACTCTCCCACCCACCCATCCACCCACTCACCCATCCACTCACCCATCCAATCACTCACCATCCAATCACTCACCCATCCACTCACCCATCCAATCACTCACCCATCCACTCACCCATCCAATCACCCACCCACACACTCACCCATCTAATCACTCACCCAATCACCCATCCACCCACTCACCCATCCACTCACCCATCCAATCAACCCACCCACCCACTCACCCATCCACTCACCCACCCACTCACTCACCCACTCACCCATCCACTCACTCATCCATCCACTCACCCATCCACTCACTCAACCATCCATTCACCCACCCACTCACCCATCTAATCACTCACCCAATCACCCATCCACCCACTCACCCCATCCACTCACCCATCCAATCAACCCACCCACCCACTCACCCATCCACTCACCCACCCACTCACTCACCCACTCACCCATCCACTCACTCATCCATCCACTCACCCATCCACTCACTCATCCATCCATTCACCCATCCACTCACCCACCCACTCACCCATCCAATCACTCACCCACCCACTCATCCATTCACTCACCCACCCACTCACCCATCCACTCACCCAGTCACTCACCCATCCACTCACCCATCCACTCACCCATCCAATCACTCACCCATCCACCCATCCAAACACTCACCCATCCAATCACCCATCCAATCACTCACCCATCCACCCACTCACCCAACCACTCACCCATCCACTCAGCCATCCAATCACCCACCCACCCACTCACCCATCCACTCACCCATCCAATCACTCACCCACCCACCCACTCACCCATACAATCACTCACCCACCCACCCATCCACCCACTCACCCATCCACTCACCCATCCAATCACCCACCCACCCACTCACCCACCAATCACCCATCCACCCACTCACCCATCCACTCACACATCCAATCACCCACCCACTCACCCATCCACCCACCCACCCACTCACCCATCCAATCACTCTCCCACCCACCCTCCACCCACTCACCCATCCACTCACCCATCCAATCACTCACCCATCCAATCACTCACCCATCCACTCACCCATCCAACACTCACCCATCCACCCACCCACCCACTCACCCATCCAATCACTCACCCACCCACCCATCCACCCACTCACACTTCCACTCACCCATCCAATCACCCACCCACCCACTCACCCATCCACTCACACATCCAATCACCCACCCACTCACCCATCCACCCACCCACCCACTCACCCATCCAATCACTCTCCCACCCACCCATCCACCCACTCACCCATCCACTCACCCATCCAATCACTCACCATCCAATCACTCACCCATCCACTCACCCATCCAATCACTCACCCATCCACTCACCCACCCACTCACCCATCCAATCACCCATCCATTCACTCACCCATCCACTCACCCATCCACTCACCCAATCACTCACCCATCCACTCACCCAATCACTAACCCACCCACTCACCCAATCACTCACCCATCCACTCACCCAATCACTCACCCATCCACTCACCCAATCACTCAGCCAATCACTCACCCATCCACTCATTCAATCACTCACCCACCCACTCACCCAATCACTCACCCATCCACTCACCCAATCACTCACCCATCCACTCACCCAATCAGTCACCCACCCACTCACCCAATCACTCACCCATCCACTCACCCAATCACTCACCCATCCACTCACCCAATCACTCACCCATCCACTCACCCAATCACTCACCACCCACTCACCCAATCACACACCCATCCACTCACCCAATCACTCACCCATCCACTCACCCATCCAATCACTCACCCATCCACTCACCCAATCACTCACCCATCCATTCACTCACCCACTCACCCATCCACTCACCCACCCACTCACCCACCCATCCACGCACCCATCCACTCACCCAATCAGTCACCCATCCACTCACCCATCCAATCACTCACCCACTCACTCACCCACTCACCCACTCACCCATCCACTCACCCACCCACTCACCCAATCACTCACCCATCCACTCACCCACCCACTCACCCAATCACTCACCCATCCACTCACCCACCCACTCACGCAATCACTCACCCATTCACTCACCCACCCACTCACCCAATCACTCACTCACACACTCACTTACCCACTCACCCAATCACTCACCCGTCCACTCACTCACCCACTCACCCAATCACTCACCCGTCCACTCACTCACCCACTCACCCAATCACTCACCCGTCCATTCAACCACCCACTCACCCACTCACTCACCCATCCACACAACCACTCACTCACCGAATCACTCACCCAATCAATTAACCATCCACTCACCCACCCACTCACTCACCCATCCACTCACCCACCCAATCTCTCACCCATCCACTCACCCACCCAATCACTCACACATCCTCTCACTCATCCACTCACTCACCCATCCACTCACCTACTCACTCAAACACTCACCCATCCACTCACCCACCCACCTATTCACCCACTCACCCACTCACCCGCTCACCCATCCACTTACTCACTCACTCGCTCACTCACTCACTCATGCACTCAACCAATCACCCATCCAGTTACTCACTCACTCACCCACTCACTCACCCATCCACTCACACACTCACTCACTCAATCACTCACCCAGTCACCCATCCACTCACCCACACAATCACTCACCCATCCACTCACCCATCCACTCACCCATCCAGTCACCCACCCAATCACTCACCCATCCACTCACCAATCCACTCACCCATCCACTCACCCACCCAATCACTCACCCATCCACTCACCCATCCACTCACCCCCCCATCCACTCACCCATCCACTCAAACATCCACTCACTCACTCACTCACTCACCCACTCACTCACCTATCCACTTAATCACCCACCCACCCATTCACTCGCTCACCCACTCACTCACTCACTCACCCATCCACTCACCCAATCACTCACCCATCCACTAACCCAATCACTCACCCATCCACTCACACATCCACTCACTCACTCACACACTCACTCACTCACTCACTCACTCACTCACTCACTCACTCACCTATCCACTCACTCACCCACTCACCCACTCACTCACTCACCCACTCACTCACCCATACACACACCCATCCACTCACACATCGATCACCCAACCAATCACTCACCCATCCACTCACCCAAACACCCACCAACTATTCACCCACCCATCCACTCACCCACCCACCTATTCACCCACTCACTCACTCACTCACTCACCCATCCACTCACTCATTCACCCACTCACTCACTCACCCAATTACCCACCCTTTCACTCACTCACCCATTCAATCACTCATCCCCTCACCCATCCACTCACCCATCCACTCACCCATCCACTCACTCACTCACTCACTCACTCACTCACTCACTCACCCATCCACTCACTCACTCACACATCCACTCACTCACTCACACATCCACTCACTCACTCACCCACTCACCCATCCACTCGCTCACTCACTCACTCACCCAATCACCCACTCACCCACTTACTCACTCTCCAATCACTTACTCACTCAGTCACCCACTCACTCACATATTGATTCACTCACCCCTCCACTCACCCACCCACTCACTCACTCACTCACCCACCCACTCACTCACCTGCCCACTTACTCCACTCACTCACTCACTCACCCACTCATTGACTCACCCACCCACTCATCCACTCACTCACACATCCACTCATTAAACCAATCACTCACTCACCCAACCAGCCATTCACCGACATTCACTCACCCACTCACTCACTCACACATTCAACCATTCATTCACCCACTCACTCAATGAATTACTCACCCACCCATTTACTCACTCATTCACTCACTCACACACCCACCCACTCATTCACCCACTCACTCACTCATACTCACTCACACACCCACCCACTCACTCACTCACCCACTCACCCACTCACGCACACACTCACCCACTCACCCACTCACTCATCCACCCACTCACTCACCAACTCACCCACTCGCTCACTCACCCACTCACTCACTCACTCACTCACCCACCCAGCCATTCACTGACATTCACTCACCCACTCACTCACTCACTCAGCCACTCTTTCACCCACTCACTCAATCACTTACTCATCCACCCACTTACTCACTCATTCACTCACCCACTCACCCACCCACCCACCACTCACCCTCTCACTCACCCACCCACTCACACACGCAATCACCCACTCATTCACCCACCTACTCACTCACCCAATCACCCACCCACTCACCCACTCACCCACCCACTCACTCACCCACCCAGACGTTCACACATTCGCTCACCCACACACACATTCACTCACTCACCCACTCACTCACTCACTCACTTACTCACTCACTAACTCAATCACTTACTCACTCACCCACCCACTCACTCACTCACTCATTCACTCACTCACTCACCCACTCACTCACTCACCCATCCACTAACTCACCCACTTACTCCACTCACTCACCCACCCACCCAACCATACAATCACTCACCCACCCACTTACTCCACTCATCCTCTCACTCACCCACTCACAAACCCATCCACTCACTCACTCACTCACTCACTCACCCGTCCACTCACTCACTCACTCACCCACTCACTCACCCATTCACTCACTCACTCATTCAATCACTCACCCACTCACCCATCCACTCACCCATCCACTCACTCACTCACTCAGTCACCCATCCACACACTCACTCACACATCCACTCACTCACTCACACATCCACTCAATCACTCACCCACTCACCCATCCACTCGCACACTCACTCACTCACCCAATCACCCACTCACCCACTTACTCACTCTCCAATCACTTACTCACTCACTCACCCACTCACTCACATACTGATTCAGTCACCCCTCCACTCACACACCCACTCACTCACTCACTCACCCACCCACTCACTCACCCGCCCACTTACTCCACTCACTCACTCACTCATTGACTCACCCACCCATTCATCCACTCACTCACACACCCAATCACTCACCCACTCACTCCCTCACCCAGCAAGCCATTCACCGACATTCACTCACCCACTCACCCACTCACTCACTCACTCATTCAACCATATATTCACCCACTCACTCAATGACTTACTCACCCACACACTCATCCACCCACTCACCCACTCATTCATCCACCCACTCACTCACCCACTCACCCACCAACTCCCCCACTCACCCACCCGCTCACTCACCCACCCAGCCATTCACACATTCACTCACCCACTCACCCACTCAACCACTCACTCACTCACTCACGAACTCAATCACTTACTCACTCACCCACTTACTCACTCATTAACTCACTCACTCACCCACCCACCCAACCACACAATCACTCACTCACCCACTCACTCACCCACCCACTTACTCCACTCACTCACCCACCCACCCAACCACACAATCACTCACCTACCCACTTACTCCACTTACCCACTCACTCACTCACCCACTTACTCCAATCACTCACTCACTCACCCACTCACTCACCCACTCACCCACTCATTCATCCACCAACTCACTCACCAACTCACCCACTCGCTCACTCACCCACTCACTCATCCACCCACCCACTCACTCACCCACTCACCCACCAACTCACCCACTCACACACCCGCTCACTCACCCACCCAGCCATTCACACATTCACTCACGCACTCAACCACTCATTCACTCACTCACTCACTCACTCACTCACGAACTCAATCACTTACTCACTCACCCGCCCACTTACTCACTCATTCACTCACTCACTTATTCATTCACCCACTCACTCACTCACCCACTCACTCACCCACCCACTTCCTCCACTCACTCACACACACACCCAACCACACAATCACTCACCCACCCACTTACTCCACTCACCCACTCACTCACTCACCCATTTACTCCAGTCACTCACTCACTCACCCACTCACTCACCCCCCCACCCAATCACTCACTCACTCACCCCCTCACTCACCCACTCACTCACCCACTTACTCCACTCAATCACCCACCCAGTTAATCCACTCACTCACTCACTCACCACTCACTCACCCACCCACTTACTCCAATCACTCACTCACACACGCACTCACTCACCCACCCACCCACTCACCCACTCACTCACGCACCCACTCACTCACTCACTCACTCACTCACTTCTTCACTCACTCACCCACCCACTCATTCACCCACTCACTCACTCATACTCACTCACTCACTCACTCACTCACCCACTCATTATCCACTTACCCACTCACTCAATCACTTGCTCACCCATCCAGCCTTTCACTGACATTCACTCACCCACGCACTCACTCACTCAACAACACACTCATTCACTCTCACTCAATCACTCACCCACTAACTCAATCACTTACTCACTCACCCACCCGCTTACTCACTCATTCACTCACGCACTCACCCACCCTCTCACTCACGCACCCACTCACTCACCCACCCACTTACTCCACTCACTCACTCACCCGCTAACTCAATCACCCACGCACTCACCCACTCACCCACCCACTTACTCCACTCACTCACTCACCCATCCACTTATTCCACTCACTCACTCACCCACCCACCCACTCAGTTAGCCACCTAGTCCACTCACTCACTCACTCACGCACTCACCCACTCACGCCACTCACTCACTCATGCACTCACCCACTCAACCACTCAACCAATCACTCACACACGCACTGACCCATCCACTCACCCATCCACTCAGCCACCAACTCACCCTCCCATTCACCCAACCACTCACTCACCCACCCACCCACTCACTCCACTCACTCACCCACCCACTCACTCACCCACTCACTCCACTCACTCACCCACCCACTCACTCACCCACCCACTTACTCCACTCACTCACTCACCCACCTACTCACTCAGCCACCTAGTCCACTCACTCACTCACTCACTCACGCACTCACCCACTCACGCCACTCACTCACTCATTCACTCACCCACTCAACCACTCAACCACTCACTCACACACGCACTGACCCACCCACTTACCCACCCACTCACCCACCCACTCACCCTCCCATTCACCCAACCACTCACTTACCCACCCACCCACTCACTCCAATCACTCACCCACCCACTCACTCACCCACCCACTTACTCCACTCACTCACTCACCCACCCACCCACTCACTCAGCCACCTAGTCCACTCACTCACTCACTCACGCACTCACCCACTCACGCCACTCACTTACTCATTCACTCACCCACTCAACCACTCAACCACTCACTCACACACGCACTGACCCATCCACTCACTCACCCACTCACCCTCCCATTCTCCCAACCACTCACTCACCCACCCACTCACTCCACTCACTCACCCACCCACTTACTCCACTCACTCACTCACCCACCCACCCACTCACTCAGCCACCTAGTCCACTCACTCACTCACTCACGCACTCACGCACTCACGCCACTCACTCACTCATGCACTCACCCACTCAACCACTCAACCAATCACTCACACACGCACTGACCCATCCACTCACCCATCCACTCAGCCACCAACTCACCCTCCCATTCACCCAACCACTCACTCACCCACCCACCCACTCACTCCACTCACTCACCCACCCACTCACTCACCCACTCACTCCACTCACTCACCCACCCACTCACTCACCCACCCACTTACTCCACTCACTCACTCACCCACCTACTCACTCAGCCACCTAGTCCACTCACTCACTCACTCACTCACGCACTCACCCACTCACGCCACTCACTCACTCATTCACTCACCCACTCAACCACTCAACCACTCACTCACACACGCACTGACCCACCCACTCACCCACCCACTCACCCACCCACTCACCCTCCCATTCACCCAACCACTCACTCACCCACCCACCCACTCACTCCAATCACTCACCCACCCACTCACTCACCCACCCACTTACTCCACTCACTCACTCACCCACCCACCCACTCACTCAGCCACCTAGTCCACTCACTCACTCACTCACGCACTCACCCACTCACGCCACTCACTTACTCATTCACTCACCCACTCAACCACTCAACCACTCACTCACACACGCACTGACCCATCCACTCACTCACCCACTCACCCTCCCATTCTCCCAACCACTCACTCACCCACCCACTCACTCCACTCACTCACCCACCCACTCACTCACCCATTCACTCCACTCACTCACCCACCCACTTACTCCACTCAGTCACCCACCCAACCACACACTCACTCACCCACTCACTCACACAACCACTCACCCACCCACACACTCAATCACTCACTCACTCACTCACCCACTCACCCACCCACCCACTTACTCCACTCACTCACCCACCCACACATTCACTAACCCACTCACTCACTTAATCACTCACTCACCCACCCATTACTCACTCATTCACTCACTAACTCATCCACCCACTCATTCACCCACTCACTCACTCATACTCACTCACACACCCAGCCACTCACCAACACACTCATTCACTCATTCACTCACTCACTCACCCACTAATTCAATAACTTACTCACTCACCCACTCACTCATTCATTCACCCACTCACTCACTCACCCACTCTTTCACCCACTCACTCAATCACTTACTCATCCACCCACTTACTCACTCATTCACTCACCCACTCACCCACCCACCCACCACTCACTCCCTCACCCACCCACTCACTCACCCACTTACTCCCCCACTCACCCGCACACCCACACACTCACTCACCGACCCAGACATTCACACATTCACTCACCCACACACACATTCACTCACTCACTCACTCACTAACTCACTCACTAACTCAATCACTTACTCACTCACCCACCACTCACCCACTCATTCACCCACCCACTCACTCACCCATTTACCCACCCACTCACTCACCCACTCACCCACCCACTCACTCACTCACCCACACACTCACTCACCCACCCAGACATTCACACATTCACTCACACACACACACATTCACTCACTCACTCACTCACTCACTTAATAACTCAATCACTTACTCACTCACCCACCCACTCACTCACTCATTCACTCACTCACTCACTCACTCACTCACTCACCCACTCACTCACTCACTCACTCACTCAACCACTCACTCACTCACTCACTCACTCACTCACCCACCCACTTACTCCACTCACTCACCCACCCACCCAACCACACAATCACTCACCCACCCACTTAATCCACTCACCCACTCACTCACTCACCCACTTACTCCAATCACTCACCCACTCACCCACTCACACACCCATCCACTCACTCACTCACTCACTCACTCACACACCCATCCAACCACACAATCACTCACCCACCCACTTACTCCACTCACACACTCACTCACCCACTCACACACCCATCCACTCACTCACTCACTCACTCACTCACTCACCCACTCTCTCACTCTCTCACTCACTCACCCACTCACTCACCCATTCACTCACTCACCCATTCAATCACTCACCCATTCAATCACTCACCCACTCACCCATCCACTCACCCATCCACTCACTCACCCACCCACTCACCCACCCACGCACTTACTCCACTCAATCACTCACCCACCCACTTACTACACTCACTCACTCACACACTTACTCCACTCACTCACTCACCCACCCACCCACTCACTCACCCACCCACTTACTACATTCACTCACTCACCCACTTACTCCACTCACTCACTCACCCACTTACTCCACTCAATCACTCATTCACTCACCCACTCAACCATTCACTCACACACGCACTGACCCGTCCACTCACCCACCCACTCACCCACCCACTCACCCTCACATTCACCCAACCACTCACTCACCCACCCACCCACTCACTCCACTCACTCACCCACCCACTCACTCACCCACACACTCCACTCACTCACCCACCCACTTACTCCACTCAGTCACCCACCCACTCACTCCACTCACTCACGCACCCACTCACTCACCCACTCACTCCACTCACTCACCCACCCACTCACTCACTCACTCATTCACTCACTCACTCACCCACTCACTCACTCACCCACCCACTCACTCACCCACTTACTCCCCCACTCACCCACACACCCACACACTCACTCACCGACCCAGACATTCACACATTCACTCACCCACACACACATTCACTCACTCACTCACTCACTAACTCACTCACTAACTCAATCACTTACTCACTCACCCACCACTCACCCACTCATTCACCCACCCACTCACTCACCCATTTACCCACCCACTCACTCACCCACTCACCCACCCACTCACTCACTCACTCACACACTCACTCACCCACCCAGACATTCACACATTCACTCACACACACACACATTCACTCACTCACTCACTCACTCACTTAATAACTCAATCACTTACTCACTCACCCACCCACTCACTCACTCATTCACTCACTCACTCACTCACTCACTCACCCACTCACTCACTCACTCACTCACTCAACCACTCACTCACTCACTCACTCACTCACTCACTCACCCACCCACTTACTCCACTCACTCACCCACCCACCCAACCACACAATCACTCACCCACCCACTTAATCCACTCACCCACTCACTCACTCACCCACTTACTCCAATCACTCACCCACTCACCCACTCACACACCCATCCACTCACTCACTCACTCACTCACACACCCATCCAACCACACAATCACTCACCCACCCACTTACTCCACTCACACACTCACTCACCCACTCACACACCCATCCACTCACTCACTCACTCACTCACTCACTCACCCACTCTCTCACTCTCTCACTCACTCACCCACTCACTCACCCATTCACTCACTCACCCATTCAATCACTCACCCATTCAATCACTCACCCACTCACCCATCCACTCACCCATCCACTCACTCACCCACCCACTCACCCACCCACCCACTTACTCCACTCAATCACTCACCCACCCACTTACTACACTCACTCACTCACACACTTACTCCACTCACTCACTCACCCACCCACCCACTCACTCACCCACCCACTTACTACATTCACTCACTCACCCACTTACTCCACTCACTCACTCACCCACTTACTCCACTCACTCACTCATTCACTCACCCACTCAACCATTCACTCACACACGCACTGACCCGTCCACTCACCCACCCACTCACCCACCCACTCACCCTCACATTCACCCAACCACTCACTCACCCACCCACCCACTCACTCCACTCACTCACCCACCCACTCACTCACCCACTCACTCCACTCACTCACCCACCCACTTACTCCACTCAGTCACCCACCCACTCACTCCACTCACTCACGCACCCACTCACTCACCCACTCACTCCACTCACTCACCCACCCACTCACTCACTCACTCATTCACTCACTCACTCACCCACTCACTCACTCACCCATCCACTAACTCACCCACTTACTCCACTCACTCACCCACCCACCCAACCACACAATCACTCACCCACCCACTTACTCCACTCATCCTCTCACTCACCCACTCACACACCCATCCACTCACTCATTCACTCACTCACTCACTTAATCACCCGTCCACTCACTCACTCACTCACCCACTCACTCACCCATTCACTCACTCACCCATTCAATCACTCACCCACTCACCCATCCACTCACCCATCCACTCACTCACTCACTCAGTCACCCATCCACTCACTCACTCACACATCCACTCACTCGCACACACATCCACTCACTCACTCACCCACTCACCCATCCACTCGCACACTCACTCACTCACCCAATCACCCACTCACCCACTTACTCACTCTCCAATCACTTACTCACTCACTCACACACTCACTCACATACTGATTCACTCACCCCTCCACTCACCCACCCACTCACACACTCACTCACCCACCCACTCACTCACCCGCCCACTTACTCCACTCACTCACTCACTCACTCATTGACTCACCCACCCATTCATCCACTCACTCACACACCCAATCACTCACCCACTCACTCCCTCACCCAGCAAGCCATTCACCGACATTCACTCACCCACGCACCCACTCACTCACTCACTCATTCAACCACTCATTCACCCACTCACTCAATGACTTACTCACCCACCCACTTACTCACTCATTCACTCACTCACACACCCACCAACTCATTCACCCACTCACTCACTCATACTCACTCACACACCCACCCACTCACTCACTCACCCACTCACCCAAACACTCACCCACTCACTCATCCACCAAATCACTCACCAACTCACCCACTCGCTCACTCACCCACTCACTCATCCACTCACCCACTCACTCACCCACCCAGCCATTCACTGACATTCACTCACCCACCCACTCACTCACTCACCTACTCTTTCACACACTCACTCAATCACTTACTCACCCACCCACTTACTCACTCATTCACTCACCCACTCACTCACCCACCCACCACTCACCCCCTCACTCACCCACACACTCATCCACCCACTCACCCACTCATTCATCCACCCACTCACTCACCCACTCACCCACCAACTCCCCCACTCACCCACCCGCTCACTCACCCACCCAGCCATTCACACATTCACTCACCCACTCACCCACTCAACCACTCACTCACTCACTCACGAACTCAATCACTTACTCACTCTCCCACCCAATTACTCACTCATTAACTCACTCACTCACCCACCCACACAACCACACAATCACTCACTCACCCACTCACTCACCCACCCACTTACTCCACTCACTCACCCACCCACCCAACCACACAATCACTCACCCACCCACTTACTCCACTTACCCACTCACTCACTCACCCACTTACTCCAATCACTCACTCACTCACCCACTCACTCACCCACTCACACACTCATTCACCCACCCACTCACTCACCCACTCACCCACCAACTCACCCACTCAGCCACCCGCTCACTCACCCACCCAGCCATTCACACATTCACTCAAGCACTCAACCACTCACTCACTCACTCACTCACTCACTCACGAACTCAATCACTTACTCACTCACCCGCCCACTTACTCACCCATTCACTCACTCACTTATTCATTCACCCACTCACTCACTCACCCACTCACTCACCCACCCACTTCCTCCACTCACTCACACACACACCCAACCACACAATCACTCACCCACCCACTTACTCCACTCACCCACTCACTCACTCACCCATTTACTCCAGTCACTCACTCACTCACCCACTCACTCACCCCCCCCACCCAATCACTCACTCACTCACCCCCTCACTCACCCACTCACTCACCACTCACTCACCCACCCACTTACTCCAATCACTCACTCACACACGCACTCACTCACCCACCCACCCACTCACCCACTCACTCACTCACCCACTCACTCACTCACTCACTCACTTATTCACTCACTCACCCACCCACTCATTCACACACTCACTAACTCATACTCACTCACTCACTCACTCACTCACTCACCCACTCATTATCCACTTACCCACTCACTCAATCACACGCTCACCCACCCAGCCTTTCACTGACATTCACTCACCCACGCACTCACTCACTCAACAACACACTTATTCACTCTCACTCAATCACTCACCCACTAACTCAATCACTTACTCAGTCACCCACCCGCTTACTCACCCATTCACGCACTCACTCACTCACCCAACCACTTACTCCACTCACTCACTCACCCACCCACTTATTCCACTCACTCACTCACCCACCCACCCACTCACTCAGCCACCTAGTCCACTCACTCACTCACTCACGCACTCACCCACTCACGCCACTCACTCACTCATTCACTCACCCACTCAACCACTCAACCAATCACTCACACACGCACTGACCCATCCACTCACCCACCCACTCAGCCAACAACTCACCCTCCCATTCACCCAACCACTCACTCACCCACCCACCCACTCACTCCACTCACTCACCCACCCACTCACTCACCCACTCACTCCACTCACTCATCCACCCACTCACTCACCCACCCACTTACTCCACTCACTCACTCACCCACCCACTCACTCAGCCACCTAGTCCACTCACTCACTCACTCACGCACTCACCCACTCACGCCACTCACTCACTCATTCACTCACCCACTCAACCACTCAACCACTCACTCACACACGCACTGACCCACCCACTCACCCACCCACTCACCCACCCACTCACCCTCCCATTCACCCAACCACTCACTCACCCACCCACCAACTCACTCCACTCACTCACCCACCCACTCACTCACCCACCCACTTACTCCACTCACTCACTCACCCACCCACCCACTCACTCAGCCAGCTAGTCCACTCACTCACTCACTCACGCACTCACCCACTCACGCCACTCACGTACTCATTCACTCACCGACTCAACCACTCAACCACTCACTCACACACGCACTGACCCATCCACTCACCCACCCACTCACCTTCCCATTCTCCCAACCACTCACTCACCCACCCACCCACTCACTCCACTCACTCACCCACCCACTCACTCACCCATTCACTCCACTCACTCACCCACCCACTTACTCCACTCAGTCACCCACCCAACCACACACTCACTCACCCACTCACTCACACAACCACTCACCCACCCACACACTCACTCACTCACTCACTCACTCACCCACTCAGTCACCCATCCACTTACTCCACTCACTCACCCACCCACACATTCACTAACCCACTCACTCACTTAATCACTCACTCACCCACCCATTACTCACTCATTCACTCACTAACTCACCCACCCACTCATTCACCCACTCACTCACTCATACTCACTCACACACCCAGCCACTCACCAACACACTCATTCACTCATTCACTCACTCACTCACCCACTAATTCAATCACTTACTCACTCACCCACTCACTCATTCACTCACCCACTCACTCACTCACCCACTCTTTCACCCACTCACTCAATCACTTACTCATCCACCTACTTACTCACTCATTCACTCACCCACTCACCCACCCACCCACCACTCACTCCCTCACCCACACACTCACTCACCCACTTACTCACCCACTCACCCACTCACCCACACACTCACTCACCGACCCAGACATTCACACATTCACTCACCCACACACACATTCACTCACTCACTCACTCACTAACTCACTCACTAACTCAATCACTTACTCACTCACCCACCACTCACCCACTCATTCACCCACCCACTCACTCACCCATTTACCCACCCACTCACTCACCCACTCACCCACCCACTCACCCACTCACCCACACACTCACTCACCCACCCAGACATTCATACATTCGCTCACACACACACACATTCACTCACTCACTCACTCACTCACTCACTCACTCACTCACTCACTCACTCACTCACTTAATAACTCAATCACTTACTCACTCACCCACCCACTCACTCACTCATTCACTCACTCACTCACGCACTCACCCACTCACTCACTCACTCACTCACTCACCCACCCACTTACTCCACTCACTCACCCACCCACCCAACCACACAATCACTCACCCACCCACTTACTCCACTCACCCATTCACTCACTCACACACTTACTCCAATCACTCACCCACTCACACACCCATCCACTCACTCACTCACTCACTCACTCACTCACTCACTCACTCACACACCCACGCAACCACACAATCACTCACCCACCCACTTACTCCACTCACCCACTCACTCACCCACTCACACACCCTTCCACTCACTCACTCACTCACTCACCCACTCTCTCACTCTCTCACTCACTCACCCAGTCACTCACCCATTCACTCACTCACCCATTCAATCACTCACCCATTCAATCACTCACCCACTCACCCATCCACTCACCCATCCACTCACTCACTCACTCACCCATCCACTCACTCACTCACTCACTCACACATCCACTCACTCACTCACACATCCACTCACTCACTCACCCACTCACCCATCCACTCGCTCACTCACTCACTCACCCAATCATCCACTCACCCAATTACTCACTCTCCAATCACTTACTCACTCACTCACCCACTCACTCACATACTGATTAACTCGCCCCTCCACTCACCCACCCACTCACTCACTCACTCACCCACCCACTTACTCCACTCACTCACTCACTCACTCACCCTCTCACCCACCCACCCACTTACTCCACTCAATCACTCACCCACCCACTTACTACACTCACTCACTCACCCAATTACTCCACACTCACTCACCCACCCACCCACTCACTCACCCACCCACTTACTACACTCACTCACTCACCCACTTACTCCACTCACTCACTCACCCACTTACTCCATTCACTCACTCATTCACTCACCCACTCACCCACTCAACCATTCACTCACACACGCACTGACCCGTCCACTCACCCACCCACTCACCCACCCACTCACCCTCACATTCACCCAACCACTCACTCACCCACCCACCCACTCACTCCACTCACTCACCCACCCACTCACTCACCCACTCACTCCACTCACTCACCCACCCACTTACTCCACTCAGTCACCCACCCACTCACTCCACTCAATCACCCACCCATTCACTCGCCCACTCACTCCACTCACTCACCCACCCACTCACTCACTCACTCATTCACTCACTCACTCACCCACTCACTTACTCACCCATCTACTAACTCACCCACTTACTCCACTCACTCACCCACACACCCAACCACACAATCACTCACCCACCCACTTACTCCACTCATCCTCTCACTCACCCACTCACACACCCATCCACTCACTCACTCACTCACTCACTCACTCACCCGTCCACTCACTCACTCACTCACTCACCCACTCACGCACCCATTCACTCACTCACCCATTCAATCACTCACCCACTCACCCATCCACTCACCCATCCACTCACTCACTCACACATCCACTCACTCACTCACACATCCACTCACTCACTCACCCACTCACCCATCCACTCGCACACTCACTCACTCACCCAATCACCCACTCACCCACTTACTCACTCTCCAATCACTTACTCACTCACTCACCCACTCACTCACATACTGATTCACTCACCCCTCCACTCACCCACCCACTCACTCACTCACTCACACGCCCACTCACTCACCCGCCCACTTACTCCACTCACTCACTCACTCACTCATTGACTCACCCACACATTCATCCACTCACTCACACACCCAATCACTCACCCACTCACTCCCTCACCCAGCAAGCCATTCACCGACATTCACTCACCCACTCACCCACTCACTCACTCATTCAACCACTCATTCACCCACTCACTCAATGACTTACTCACCCACCCACTTACTCACTCATTCACGCACTCACACACCCACCCACTCATTCACCCACTCACTCACTCATACTCACTCACACACCCACCCACTCACTCACTCACCCACTCACCCAAACACTCACCCACTCACCCACTCACTCATCCACCAACTCTCTCACCAACTCACCCACTCGCTCACTCACCCACTCACTCATCCACTCACCCACTCACTCACCCACCCAGCCATTCACTGACATTCACTCACCCACCCACTCACTCACTCACCTACTCTTTCACACACTCACTCAATCACTTACTCACCCACCCACTTACTCACTCATTCACTCACCCATTCACTCACCCACCCACCACTCACCCCCTCACTCACCCGCACACTCATCCACCAACTCACCCACTCATTCATCCACCCACTCACTCACCCACTCACCCACCAACTCCCCCACTCACCCACCCGCTCACTCACCCACCCAGCCATTCACACATTCACTCACCCACTCACCCACTCAACCACTCACTCACTCACTCACTCACGAACTCAATCACTTACTCACTCACCCACCCACTTACTCACTCATTAACTCACTCACTCACCCACCCACCCAACCACACAATCACTCACTCACCCACTCACTCACACACCCACTTACTCCACTCACTCACCCACCCACCCAACCACACAATCACTCACCCACCCACTTATTCCACTTACCCACTCACTCACTCACCCACTTACTCCAATCACTCACTCACTCACCCACTCACTCACCCACTCACACACTCATTCACCCAACCACTCACTCACCCACTCACCCACCAACTCACCCACTCACCCACGCGCTCACTCACCCACCCAGCCATTCACACATTCACTCACGCACTCAACCTCTCACTCACTCACTCACTCACTCACGAACTCAATCACTTACTCACTCACCCGCCCACTTACTCACTCATTCATTCACTCACTTATTCATTCACCCACTCACTCACTCACCCACTCACTCACCCATCCACTTCCTCCACTCACTCACACACACACCCAACCACACAATCACTCACCCACCCACTTACTACACTCACCCACTCACTCACTCACCCATTTACTCCAGTCACTCACTCACTCACCCACTCACTCACCCCCCACCCAATCACTCACTCACTCACCCCCTCACTCACCCACTCACTCACCCACTTACTCCACTCAATCACCCACCCAGTTAATCCACTCACTCACTCACTCACCACTCACTCACCCACCCACTTACTCCAATCACTCTCTCACACACGCACTCACTCACCCACCCACCCACTCACCCACTCACTCACTCACCCACTCACTCACTCACTCACTCACTTATTCACTCACTCACCCACCCACTCATTCACCCACTCACTCACTCATACTCACTCACTCACTCACTCACCCACTCATTATCCACTTACCCACTCACGCAATCACTCGCTCACCCACCCAGCCTTTCACTGACATTCACTCACCCACGCACTCACTCACTCAACAACACACTCATTCACTCTCACTCAATCACTCACCCACTAACTCAATCACTTACTCACTCACCCACCCGCTTACTCACTCATTCACTCACGCACTCACCCACCCTCTCACTCACCCACCCACTCACTCACCCACCCACTTACTCCACTCACTCACTCACCCACCCACTTATTCTACTCACTCACTCACCCACCCACCCACTCACTCAGCCACCTAGTCCACTCACTCACTCACTCATGCACTCACCCACTCACGCCACTCACTCACTCATTCACTCACCCACTCAACCACTCAACCAATCACTCACACACGCACTGACCCATCCACTCAACCACCCACTCAGCCACCAACTCAACATCCCATTCACCCAACCACTCACTCACCCACCCACCCACTCACTCCACTCACTCACCCACCCACTCACTCACCCACTCACTCACCCACCCACTCACTCACCCACCCACTTACTCCACTCACTCACTCACCCACCCACTCACTCAGCCACCTAGTCCACTCACTCACTCACTCACGCACTCACCCACTCACGCCACTCACTCACTCATTCACTCACCCACTCAACTACTCAACCACTCACTCACACACGCACTGACCCTCCCACTCACCGACCCACTCACCCACCCACTCACCCTCCCATTCACCCAACCACTCACTCACCCAAGCACTCACTCACCCACCCACTTACTCCACTCACTCACTCACACGCTCACTCAATCACCCACGCACTCACTCACTCACCCACCCACTTACTCCACTCACTCACTCATCCACCCACTTATTCCACTCACTCACTCACCCACCCACTTATTCTACTCACTCACTCACCCACCCACCCACTCACTCAGCCACCTAGTCCACTCACTCACTCACTCACGCACTCACCCACTCACGCCACTCACTCACTCATTCACTCACCCACTCAACCACTCAACCACTCACTCACACACGCACTGACCCACCCACTCACCGACCCACTCACCCACCCACTCACCCTCCCATTCACCCAACCACTCACTCACCCACCCACCCACTCACTCCACTCACTCACCCACCCACTCCCTCACCCACCCACTTACTCCACTCACTCACTCACCCACCCACCCACTCACTCAGCCACCTAGTCCACTCACTCACTCACTCACGCACTCACCCACTCACGCCACTCACTTACTCATTCACTCACCCACTCAACCACTCAACCACTCACTCACACACGCACTGACCCATCCACTCACCCACCCACTCACCCTCCCAGTTACCCAACCACTCACTCACCCACCCACCCACTCACTCCACTCACTCACCCACCCACTCACTCATCCATTCACTCCACTCACTCACCCACCCACTTACTCCACTCAGTCACCCACCCAACCACACACTCACTCACCCACTCACTCACACAACCACTCACCCACCCACACACTCACTCACTCACTCACTCACTCACCCACTCACCCACCCACCCACTTACTCCACTCACTCACCCACCCAGACATTCACTAACCCACTCACTCACTTAATCACTCACTCACCCACCCATTACTCACTCATTCACTCACTAACTCACCCACCCACTCATTCACCCACTCACTCACTCATACTCACTCACACACCCAGCCACTCACCAACACACTCATTCACTCATTCACTCACTCACTCACCCACTAATTAAATCACTTACTCACTCACCCACTCACTCATTCACTCACCCACTCACTCACTCACCCACTCTTTCACCCACTCACTCAATCACTTACTCATCCACCCACTTACTCACTCATTCACTCAGCCACTCACCCACCCACCCACCTCTCACTCCCTCACCCACCCACTCACTCACCCACTTACTCACCCACTCACCCACTCACCCACACACTCACTCACCGACCCAGACATTCACACATTCACTCACCCACACACACATTCACTCACTCACTCACTCACTAACTCACTCACTAACTCAATCACTTACTCACTCACCCACCACTCACCCACTCATTCACCCACCCACTCACTCACCCATTTACCCACCCACTCACTCACCCACTCACCCACCCACTCACCCACTCACCCACACACTCACTCACCCACCCAGACATTCACACATTCACTCACACAAACACACATTCACTCACTCACTCACTCACTCACTCACTCACTCACTCACTCACTCAATCACTCACTTAATAACTCAATCACTTACTCACTCACCCACCCACTCACTCACTCATTCACTCACTCACTCACTCACTCACCCACTCACTCACTCACTCACTCACTCACTCACCCACCCACTTACTCCACTCACTCAGCCACCCACCCAACCACACAATCACTCACCCACCCACTTACTCCACTCACCCACTCACTCCCTCACCCACTTACTCCAATCACTCACCCACTCACCCACTCACACACCCATCCACTCACTCACTCACTCACTCACTCACTCACTCACACACCCACCCAACCACACAATCACTCACCCACCCACTTACTCCACTCACCCACTCACTCACCCACTCACACACCCATCCACTCACTTACTCACTCACTCACTCACTCACTCACCCACTCTCTCACTCTCTCACTCACTCACCCACTCACTCACCCATTCACTCACTCACCCATTCAATCACTCACCCATTCAATCACTCACCCAATCTTCCATCCACTCACCCATCCACTCACTCACTCACTCACTCACCCATCCACTCACTCACTCACTCGCTCACACATCCACTCACTCACTCACCCACTCACCCATCCACTCGCTCACTCACTCACTCACACAATCATCCACTCACCCAATTACTCACTCTCCAATCACTTACTCACTCACTCACCCACTCACTCACATACTGATTCACTCGCCCCTCCACTCACCCACCCACTCACTCACTCACTCACCCACCCACTTACTCCACTCACTCACTCACTCACTCACTCAACCTCTCACTCACCCACCCACTCACCCACCCACCCACTTAATCCACTCAATCAATTACCCACCCACTTACTACACTCACTCACTCACCCACTTACTCCACTCACTCACTCACCCACCTTCCCACTCACTCACCCACCCACTTACTACACTCACTCACTCACCCACTTACTCCACTCACTCACTCACCCACTTAATCCACTCACTCACTCATTCACTCGCCCACTCACCCACTCAACCATTCACTCACATACGCACTGACCCGTCCACTCACCCACCCACTCACCCACCCACTCACCCTCACATTCAACCAACCACTCACTCACCCACCCACCCACTCACTCCACTCACTCACCCACCCACTCACTCACCCACTCACTCCACTCACTCTCCCACCCACTTACTCCACTCAGTCACCCACCCACTCACTCCACTCACTCACCCACCCACTCACTCACCCACTCACTCCACTCACTCACCCACGCCCTTACTCCACTCACCCACCCACCCACTCACTCCACTCACTCACCCACCCACTCACTCACCCACTCACTCCACCCACTCACCCACCCACTTACTCCACTCAGTCACCCACCCAACCAGACACTCACTCACCCACTCACTCACATAACCACACACCCACCCACCCACACTCACTCACTCACTCACTCACACACTCACTCACTCACTCACTCACTCACTCACTCACCCACTCACCCACCCACCCACTTACTCCACTCATTCACCCACCCACACACTCACTCACCCACTCACTCACTTAATCACTCACTCACCCACCCATTACTCATTCATTCACTCACTAACTCACCCACCCACTCATTCACCCACTCACTCATCCACTAATTCAATCACTTACTCACTCACCCACTCACTCACTCACTCACTCACTCACTCACTCACCCACCCACATACCCACTCACTCACTCACTCGCTCAGTCACCCACCCACTCACTTATCCACTCACCCACTCACTCACTGACTCACCCACCAAGCCATTCACTGATATTCACTCACCCACGCACTCACTCACTCACCAAGACACTCATTCACTCCCTCACTCACTCACCCACCATCTCAATCACTTACTCACTCACGAACACACTCATTTACTCACTCACTCACTCACCCACTAACTCAATCACTTACTCACTCACCCACCCACTTACTCACTCATTCACTCACTCAACCACCACTCACTCACCTACTCACTCACTCACTCACACTCAATCACCCATAGCTCCAATCACTCATTCACCGACTCACTGACTCAATCACATCAGCAGCAGCAGCATTGAAAAATACTTTATATATATATTTATACATAAATATAAAATTTTTGATTATCAAAAGACATGACGTGACATGACATGAGCTGAACTGAGCTAAAGAAGGGGGACACGCTGCCTGCGGGAACCTGGTCACCTTGTTTGGCTGCCTAAATAAAACACTTGGGTGAAGTGGCCTTGTTGCGAAGATGCGTACTGTTGTATTTTTCCAGGCTGCAGTATAGTTGGATCCCACTTTGTGGCTCCTGGTGCCACAAGGTAAGCCTGCAGCACCCCGACACACACACACACACACACACACACACACAATCCAGAGGGGAGCCCTGTGGAATAGCTGGCTGGCTGGCTGCATTCCACAAGGGCCCGCCTCAAGCAGCAGCAGCCCCAGCAGCCCCAGCATTGAAAAAGACTTTACATATATTTATATAAACTGATATATATATATATAATATTTGATTATCAAAAGACATGACATGACATGAGCTGAGCTGAGTTAAACAAGGGGGCACTCTGCCTGCGGGAACCTGGCCCACCTTGTTGAGGGGGATCTAAAACACACCCCTGGGTGAAGTCGCCTTGTTTCCAACAGGCGAACCTTGGGATTTAACCCGGATCCCTCAATCTTGTCCCTCCCGCCCACTGCCACGCCCCTTGGCCCACCCACTGTCCCGCCCACTGCCCCGCCCCTTGTCCCACCCACTGCCTCGCCCCTTGTCCCAACCTCTGTCCCGCCCACTGCCCCGCCCCTTGCCCCACCCTCTGTCCATCCCACTGCCCCGCCCCTTGCCCCACCCTCTTCCCCGCGCACTGCCACGCCCTTGTCCCACCCTCTGTCCAGCACACTGCCTCGCCCCTTGTCCCACACACTGCCCCGCCCCTTGTCCCAATGTATGTCCCGCCCACTGCCACGCCCCTTGTCCCACCCACTGCCCCGCCCCTTGTCTCACCCTCTGTCCCGCCCACTGCCACGCCCCTTGTCCCATCCACTGCCCCGCACCTTGTCCCACCCTCTGTCCCGCCCACTGCTACGCCCCTTGTCCCACCCACTGCCCCGCCCCTTGTCCCACCCTCTGTCCCGCCCACTGCGCCGCCTCTTGGCCCACCCTCTGTCCCGCCCACTGCGCCGCCCCTTGTCCCACCATCTGTCCCGCCCACTGCCCCGCCCCTTGTCCCACACCTGTCCCGCCCACTGCCACGCCCCTTGTCCCACCCAATACCACGCCCCTTGTCCCGCCCACTGCCCCGCCCCTTGCCCCACCCTCTGCCCCGCCCACTGCCCCGCTTCTTGCCCCACCCTCTGTCCCGCCCACTGCCATGCCCCTTGTCCCGCCCAATGCCACGCCCCTTATCCCACCCTCTGTCCGCCCACTGCCACGCCTCTTGTTCCACCCATTGCCACACCCCTTGTCCCGCCCACTGCCACGCCCTTTGTCACGCCCACTGACCCGCCCACTGCCACGCCCCCTTATCCAGCCCCCTGCCACGCCCCTTTTCCCGCACACTGCCACGCTCCTTGTCCCGCCCACTGCCACGCCCCTTGTGCCGCCCACTGCCACCCTCTTGTCCTGCCCACGGCCACGTCCCTTCCCCCGCCCACTGCCCCGCCGCTTGTCCCGCCCACTGCCACGCCCCTTGTCACGCCCACTGCTTCATCCCTTTCCCCGCCCACTGCCACGCCCCTTGTCCCGCCCATTGTCCCTCCGCTGCCACTCCCCTTGTCACGCACACTGTCCCGCATTTTGCCACGCCCCTTGCCCCGCCCACATCCACGCCCCTTGCCCCACGCTCTGTCCCACCCAATGCCTCGCCCCTTGCCCCGCCCACTTCTACAATCCTCGACCCGCCCACTGCCACGCTCCTTGCCCCACCCTCTGTCCCGCCCACTGCCATGCCCCTTGTCCCGCCCAATGCCACGCCCCTTATCCCAACCTCTGTCCGCCCACTGCCACGCCCCTTGTCCCACCCATTGCCACGCGCCTTGTCCCGCCCACTGCCACGCCCTTTGTCACGCCTACTGACCCGCCCACTGCCACGCCCTTTGTCACGCCCACTGACCCGCCCACTGCCACGCCCCCTTATCCCGCCCCCTGCCACGCCCCTTTTCCCGCACACTGCCACGCCCCTTGACCCGCCCACTGCCACGCCCCTTGTGCCGCCCACTGACACCCTCTTGTCCTGCCCACGGCCACGTCCCTTGCCCAGCCCACTGCCCCGGCGCTTGTCCCGCCCACTGCCACGCCCCTTGCCACGCCCACTGCCACGCCCCTTGTCACGCCCACTGCTTCATCCCTTGCCCCGGCCACTGCCACGCCCCTTGTCCCGCCCATTGTCCCTCCGCTGCCACTCTCCTTGTCACGCACACTGTCCCGCATTTTGCCACGTCCCTTGCCCCGCCCACTTCCACTCCCCTTGCCCCACCCTCTGTCCCACCCACTGCCTCGCCCCTTGCCCCGCCCACTACTACAATCCTCGACCCGCCCACTGCCACGCCCGTTGTACCGCCCACTGCCACGCACCTTGCCACGCCCTTGCCCCGCCCCTTGCCCCACCCTCTTTCCCGCCCACTGCCCCGCCCCTTGCCCCGCCCACTACTACAATCCTTGGCCCGCCCACTGCCACGCCCGTTGTCCCGCCCACTGCCACGCCCGTTGTCCCGCCCACTTCCACGCACCTTGTCCCACCCTCTGTCCCGCCCACTGCCCCGCCTCTTGCCCAGCCCACGACTACAATCCTTGACCCGCCCACTGCCACGCCCATTGACCCGCCCACTGCCACGCCCGTTGTCCCGCCCACTGCCATTGCCAGCTTCCTCAGCAGCAGCAGCAGCCTTGAAAAAGCTTTTCTATATATTTATACATATATATAAAAAATCTTTGATTGTCAAATGACGTGTAAAATTTCAAAGACAATTCATGCTGATTGATATAATGATCTGTTTATTATTCTCCTGGATTTTCCACACACAAAAACCAACATAGTTATCATTCACTTCCTGATATTCTTCAGCTATTAAATCGAAAGATGTATTCTCCTTTCACACTCCCCTGGGGTAACCACGTGTTCTGATGTTCATCCGGCAATAAACATTCCTTGGTCACAACATCCTAAACCTCAATGCTGGGACTTGTATCTCTCTGTGTCCAGGAGCATGATTTAAACCAATTAAATTTCTACCGCTGTTATAACCCACTGTCTACATAATACTCTTCTCCCTTGTTCACAGACACTTACATAGGAAACCGCAGGCCTTGTCAGATATTGCCCAGTGTCATGACTGAAGAAGCCTGGGCCTGAGTTGTAGCCTGCTGACGTTCAGGTAAAATATAACTCATGATACGATACGTGATGTAATGCAGATCTAATGTTCGGACTTGCTCTGAGCTTTTCTTTCCTGAACTAAATTAAATATTATTCTCAAAGGATACTTCAACCCATTTTTCAGCTCATCTCTGAATTTAGTCTGGGTTACTGCATAAATACACGTGTTTGTACAGCACCTCAAAAGCAGCAGCATGTAGCTGGTATAGTCTGCAATTTTCATCGGGTCATTGAAACTTGGAAAATAATACTGGTTTGTAATTCGCATTAATAAGAAAACAACCACATAGGTTGTCCAGAGCAGTATGAAGTTACCGGATATAGCGAAGAGTAAGATGATGGATTTCCTTCGGTTCTCCATCTCCGGATCATTGTGATTCACATCTTTCTTGCTGCCCCTCAGCCTCCTGCGGACTCTGCTGGCCACCAAAATGTATTCTACAGTCAGAGCATTGAGCAGCAATATCAGGAATATTGGGAGCAGTGGGGTTAAACAACGGTTAATCCAGCCAAATGTTACCCAAGCAGTTACAGTGTAATACTCGGGTTTTACATTACACAACCAGGGTACATTGTCGATTGTATAGTTGGGTTCAAAAGTAAAGAACCAGGGGATGTACAGGAAGGTAGTCGGGAAATAATAATCATTAATCCGAACCAGTATCACATCAGTGACAATGACCAGTAGATCCGCCGCTGACATGGCCACCAGGTAGCGAGTGATACATCTGGAGAGACCGCACTTTCCCCGGGACAGGATCACAATCGTCACCACATTAGCTGTAAAAGGGAAACACACAGAACCAGGGAATCAGCCGTCAGGTTACAGCAAGGGAGCCAGTTACACAGGATTTGGTGTGAAATGTACTTTACTGCAGGATCTGGGGACTGGAACTGAACTCTTTACCGCTGCTAGAATTGTCTAGCAGAACAGGATTTTAACATACAATTGCAATGTTAAATATCTGTGAGTGTGGGGTAAATACCCGAAAATAAACGATTCACAAAGTGTATAGAATATACAAATAGACTCTGGAAATTTCCTCGGAGCTGTTACCATTCTGCCACTGCAATTTCGTAGAAAGTGTTGTAGAAATCCACCGGAGATCCGAGTAAACTACTGGCCATTTAAATGTAGGAATAAATGGACAGTGTGAGAATGAGTTATGGATAATTGCGAAAAGTAGCAGTTCAGTGACCGAAGAAGAAATGAACAGAAAACTATTTGAAAATAAGTCATGAATGGTCAATTCTAAATTGGGAGATGGTTGGGGAGCGGTGAGAATGACGCCTGACCGAAATGCAGTGAATGCTAAAGGGGAACAACCGAGGGTGAGACAAAGTACAGGATTTGGGTCCGTGGACAGGAAAGGGGAGCGGATACAAGGTGTGGGCACGAAATGGCTCAGAGTTCTCATGTTGTATTCGCAGACTGGAGGCTATGAGTGAAGACCTTTGGACAAACTACTGTCAAACACCACGATAATAGGGGAGTTGGTATGTTTGAACTCAACCAAGTTGCAACAGTTACGTTTATAATCCAACAGATGAACATTTAATCTGAACAACTGACGTCTTGGCTGGAAGTCTCAGGTTTTTACATTGGTGTCTTGTACAGTGCAACCCCATCTGGACAAACTCTAACAATAACCACAAGGGGGAGAAGTTCAGATGTGATCATGAACAAACAACCTTAGCTTACACTTTCTTCTGCAATCCTAGGAAAAATATACATTCCAAAGTATACAATGGCACAAGGGGCATAATCTTCTCCTCGCTTTTGACGCCTCTAATAATGGAGCAAACTTCAGAGGGAGTTGTGTGTGGCGATCTCCAGACCGAAGCAACGATACAGCACAAGTGACAAAAGAGGCTGCAGTCCAGCCCAGGAGATACCTGCCGAGATTCAGCTTCAGAAAGGCTCCGTGGTAAGGTCTAAGCTCTGAATTGGCAGAATCCATCTTTAATATTAATCCGGCACATATAAATCTGGAGAATCTGTCTCTCTGGTGAGAAAGACTGGCGGAAAGTACATCCCAGCGGATGTGGGAGATTATATTTACCTGAGCTTCCTGCGCAATCTATCAACAATGTAAGATATGCTCAGAAGTGTTTGATTCGGATTCCTTTGGTGTGCAGGATAGTGTGACATATAGTAGTTGTTCCAACTTGATATACGTAAAGAGCTCCATGTGTTCATTTGTAAAGCAATAGAGACAGCCAGAGAGCGAGAGAGAGACTATATATACAAAAGAAACATCGGCACTGAAAAGATATTCTGAACAAGATAAGGCGGCTGGTGTAGAAATAATTAACTGCATTCCCGTTCAACTCTGTTTAGACAATACAGTCATAACTGGAAATTAAATCACATGGGTATATAAGATTAATATAGTTAATTATGGGTGTGTGGTATGTGGGGTGGGGGCGGCGTGTGGTTACCATGGATAGAGAAGTATAATATAAATCTACAGAGAAAAATGGACAAAGTAAGTCTGAATCAAAGACAAGAAATGGGCCGTCCTGTGCTGCTTAAAAGACGGAGGTGGGCCTCTTTCTTGAACCGCTGCAGTCCGTGTGGTGACGGTGCTCCACAGAGTTGCTAGCTGGTGAGCTGCATGAAATAATGGCGAAGATAACAGGAGATAATATTTCCGACTGGGCTTTGCAATCGGCCAAATTTGTCAGTAATTTATGTATCTGAACTATACAACCTCATAAAAGTTGCTAAAATCATGTCCACTGTTCAGTAATTTTCAAACCACTTAATTAATTCAACTATTGGAGCATTATTTCAACAACAACAATAATTTCTACTTATATAGCGCCTTTATAAAACTTCCCGAGGCGCTTCACAGGAGTTTGACAAGACATAACAAATAAATTAGGCACCGAGCCACGTAAGAATAAATTACGACCGATGACCAAATGTTTGGTCAGAGGTAGGTTATTAGCACTGTCTTCAAGGAAGAAAGGGAGGTATAGAGGCGGTGAGGATTTCGGGAGGCTGTTCCAGAGCTTAGGGCTCGGACAGCTGAAGGCACGGCCACCAATGGTTGAGCAGTTACAATCAGGGATACACAAGAGGGTAGAATTTGAGGAGCGCAGATATCTTGGCTGGTTGCGGTGTTGAAGCAGATTACAGAGATAGCGAGGGACGAGGACCCTGGAGGGATTTGTACACAGAAGGAGAATTTTGAAGCCGAGGTATTGTTGAACCCGGATCAGTGTAGCTCAGCGAGCACAGGGGTGATGGGTGTGTGGGATTTCGTGCGAGATTGGAAATGCACTGGCGAGTTTTGAATGACTTCAAGTTTACATAGTGTAGAATGTAGGAGGTCAGCCAGGAGTGTGTTGGAGCTGTACAAAGTAGAGGTATCAAAGGCATGGTTTAGGTTTTCAGCAGCAGAGGAACTGAGGCAAGGGCAGAGACGGGCAATGTCATATCGCAGATATGTGGCCAGAAGATCATTTCACGTTCTAAAGGACACCGAGTTTGCGAATTGTCTGCTTCAGTCACAGACAAAAGCACGGGAGAGGGATCGAGTCGATCGTTAGGGAACACAGTTTGCAGCAGGAACCAAAGAGAATGTCGTCAGTCTTCCCAATATTTAATTAGAGAAATATTCTGCTCATCCAGTACTGGAAGTCGGACAAGCAGTCTGCCAATTTAGAGAACTTGGAGGAAACAAGACTACAGGTATTAAAACATGGAGTTCTGGGAGGCGACAACATGTTCAAGGACTTGGCAGTGGACTTTGAGGTTGGAGAGGAGGCGGTAGCTTGCAAGCTGAATAGTGTCAATGTTTTTTTGAGGAGAGGGGTGATGACGGTAGATTTGAAGGAGACGAGAGGACATGAGCTGAGAGTACCGGTAACTATGTCAGCTAACACGGGAGTCAGAAAAGGAAGTTGGGTGGTCAGCAGCTTGGTGGGACTGGGTCAAGTGAGCTGGAAGTGTGTCTCATGGATAAGATGAACATGGAGAGGTCAAGAGGGGCAGATCAGGGAGAGACTAGAGAGAGATGCGACTTCATGGCTAGGGCAGGGTGGAAAGTTCGAGGATGTTTGACACGTTGGGCTAGAGGATGGAAGAGAAGTGGCAGAGGCAGCTGATTGGGTGGTCACAATCTTTGAGACAAATAATTCCATGAGCTACTCACACTTGTTTTGGAGGAAGTGTGGTGGAGACAGGGGAGAGGGGTTTCACAAGACGGTTAACAGTCGAGAATACTAGCCGGGGGGTTATGTTTGCATTTATAATGGTGCTGGAATAGTGAGCAGTTTTGGCAGACATGAGTTGGGTCCGATAAAATTTATGTGGTCTAGCCAAATCTGGCGTTGAAAGGTCAAACCAGTTGTCCGCCACATCCAAACAAGTCTGCGGCCCTTGGACTTGAGTGAGAGAGAATGAGGGCCGTACCAGGGGAAAGGCCAGGGTGACAGAAATTAATTGTTTTAATAGGAAATAGGGCATCAAAGGTGATGGTGAGGGGATATTTGAGGAGATTAGTGGCTGCAGAAATGGCATTGTCAATTAATTCATTATCTCCTCGGTTTAAACAGAGTCACAGTATAAATAGTGGTGATACCTGATTAACAAATATTCTAGTAACAAATCGATTTGACAATTAATCTTGTTGCTATTGCAGCTGCTATATAATGACAGGACAAAAAGGAAACAATGTTCTCTCTCACAGAATCCAATCACCATTGTTGCCAGTTACAAATCAAAATATCATTACTACTCTGTCTTACTGTTTTGATTTTCCAATTTCTCCATCCTTTCAGTCTCCAGTTCCACTGCCTGTGCAATGTCCCAAATATAATCATTACATGTGTGTATAACTCATTGCAAATGTTTAAAAATGAAATTTGCGTCCACAGGGCATAACTGTGCTTGGTGCACGAGTTCAGCTCTGAATAAATGCATCAACACTGTGGTTTCAGGAAATGCTTGAAAACACAACTGTATTTGTCAGAAATGGCGTGCAATAAAACACTTGTTTGTTACAGTCTAGCAAAGTTAATATGGACCTTCACTTTTTGTCAGAAGATGGTTTCTACAACTTCGTAACATACCTTGTCATGTAACTAAATGTCTATATATATGCACGCAGCAAGATCCACAAACACAACATCTAGTTGGTAAAGTTGGCTAAGGTTTGCTTCATTCGGAAACACAGCCATGGGAAAGGCAGTGCATACGAATGTGAGCCTAGATTTTCGACACGGTGTCAAACCCATAAACTTCTGAATCAGATGGGAGCCCCGGCTGTTACATTTAAAGGCCAGGTAGATAATTTAACCAGAGCATGCAAAGAGGAGAACATTAGCGAAGGGTTCCTGATGCTGCTAACGATTAACTGAAACAATTTCACACTCTAACGACATCCCACTGTGTGAATATTGCGCTCATTCTCACTGAGAACCGCATTGCTCCGAGACATTCCATGTAAAACAATGTTAGATTTTGAGTTGGAAATTCAAAAACATTGTAATATCAATAAACATCTCGAATAGTTTGGATGAAATGGAGGACAGATATTCTCGGAATTTCCGATAGTGACCCAAACCTGACAAATAATCACCTCAGGACCGACAGAACAATGACCAGGCCCTCCAGGTAATACAGCGAGACACGAATTTATGCAATCGGTAACCTCTTAAAATGAGTGCTGGAAACTCTATGGGCTGAGATAATATCATCGGACATTTTTTCCTGTAGAACATACAGATACACTGAAATTGGACCTGCGATTACCGGGACTGTCATTGCAGAAATGATGACTCTGGTGCTTGACGTATAGGAACGCAGGATTAGATCATTCTGCCCCACAAGCCTTTTCCACCATTCCAGTAGACCATGGGTGATCGGCACCCTCACTCCAATTACCGTCTTGGTTCCATATCACTTGATAGCCTGACCTTAACAAATCTATCGATCAGAGTCTGTAAAATTACAACTGACCATCAATTGACAGAATTTTGTGAGAACGAGTGTTAGATTTCTCCTCGACTTTGTGTGAGAAAGTATTTCGTGATTTCACTCCGAGCTGCAATTTTAAGATAACGCCTTCTGGTTCAGATTACACCGCCATAGGAATCAGTTTCTGTGCCTACACTATCGAACACCTTTATCTATTTAAATAGCTCGGTTATATCACGTTTCACCCTTCTAAACACAATGGAATGCAAGGCAAAGTTAGGTAAACTTTCCTCATATTTGAATACTTTAAACCGTGGTATCAGTCTGGTTAACTTGCGCTGAAACCCCTCGAAGGCCAATCCATCTATCCTGCGATATGTTGCCCAAAACTGAACGTATATATTCCAAATGGGATATGACCAAATCTCTGTACACCGAGAACAGCACGTCCTCAGTTGCAAATATCTTCCCCCTTGTGATAAAAGCGAAAATTCGCTCAACATTTATCCCTATTCTGTGGTTCCTTCCGTGCAACCAACTATCGATCCAAGTCGTAAGATTACAGCTAATTACGTGGGTTCCCATTTTTACGAATAATAACTGAAAAACATTATCAAAGCAGGGACTTAACTGACAATGTAATACAATTTGAGACGATGGGAACAGACATTCCAATGCACCGAGTACTGATCATATTTATTGTTAAAATTACCGCAGCTGACACAATATTGAATGGAAATAACAATTTGGCGCTTTTGCTTCACAAACTAAGCACGTTACCGGGAACACCAATTACCACGCCGAGAACTGGAACACCGCAAATGGTAATACAATAAATCAAACTGTATTGATCTCTGAGAAATGATGGGGACTCTTGGTGCGGCACATGTTACAACGGACCATGTGAGCTAATAAAGTCAGTGATATTCTTCGTAATATAGGGGCGAAACTTGCAGTAGAACCATTAGGCTGCATTGATCCTGAGATTTGTGAGAGTCAGCGGGATAGTGAGACAACTCACTTCAATCTGTTCTCATTGAGTAACCTCTTCAAACAGACTCTGCAGATTGTTAAAAGCAGCCGTAATATTGGACTTTAATGCTGATCATGTTTCTTCAAACACAAACATGCAAGGCAATTTATTAGTACAGGGTGGTGGGAACTCAGGAGACAGAATGTGAGATTTCAGTTTCCCAACTGAAGTGGGAAAGTTAGTGAGTGGTACAATGGGTCATAAAACACACTGGTTCGATACCCTGGGCTCTGCCACATAACCTGTAAATGTGAGGTAGAGGAATGTAATACAGACACAGATTACAGGGCGATATGACAGATGTGTTTAAAATTATTGACAGGATGGAAGAAGGTAGATAGAAGCAGACTGATTCCAGTAGATGTGTGTTGCAGATTGAGGAGCTGTAGAAACTAAGTGAAATAGAATACAATGGAACAGAGAGAAGAGAGAGCGGGAGAAAATTTTTTATACAGGGATTGGGGAGGCGGTGGAGTTCAGTCACATGGATAGAGATTGAGGCAGAAACTGTCAGAATTCAAAGTAGATTGGGTCCGTGGCTGGAGGAAGAGACGATAAAGGGATATGGAGACCGGGTGGTTAAAGGTGAATAGAAATTCCTCTATCTCTCAGTATCTGAAGCAAAATTAAAGTGAATGTGTGTGGATAACCGAGCGGACAGACTTACTGAGGGTACAGTCGATGTTATATCACCCTGCTAGCGTTTGGTCTGAACAATAAATGTGTGCGATTAGTATAAAGGGACCATGACCCGGCATGGAGACGGTGCTTTGGTTAAAATGCAGGTATTGAATCTAAAGCGTGTTTTTAAATGTGGACAAACCCAGGACAGCTGTATGGAGCGCCGCTGCCTTGTTCCAATCGTTCTCTCACAGCACGGATTCCCGGTCTGACCTGTACCGCTGCAGGAATGGATGTGACAGAAACCAGCTGCCTCCCACCGGCTGAAGGCAGAACAATCTCCGCCGGGAGGGCGAAGGCGAGTCTGAGAACAGGCTGGTCACCGGTCAGTGGCGAGGATGAGGGAGAGAGTCTGTGTTTCTACATGGAGCACAATCCCACACTCGGCATGGATTGTGATCACCAGGAATAATATCCGGCACTTTGCTGGAACCAGACCGAGAACAGCGGCTAGATTCTGATTAACGGGACTGAACAAATCCCGGTCCTGACTGTCCGAATTCCCAGGTATATGTCCATGATCGGCTGTCAGTGTCCATCTCCACAGCAGGAGTAAATGGAGCATTTTACAACACGCTGAATGTTCAGTGAAATATAATCTGTCAGATATTACCGAGTGTTACGGGAAAGGAGAGCAGGCACGGAAAAATGGGATTAAAATAATCCATTGAATCACACATCTCAGATAAAACGGAACCACTTTGAAAGACATGACATGGGGAAATAATGTGAAGATTTTATGAGGGTTAATGAAAATTAAAAAGGCATCAAATGATCAGTCACTTAAAAAGGTAGAGCGGGAAATACAGTCACTGACTTTCAGCCTTTTAATTGAATTGAGAAGAATATTTTAAAAATATAATTACTGAAATAAGAGCAAGAATAAAGTTAATCCCAACTTTATTCACGACGTTCGTAACGGAATTTAATCACTTATCGGAGATTCCCACGGCTGCTATAATCGGATAGTAAATCATTACCGCCTGTATAACTGGTGGTAACCAGGAAAATGGATAGGCAACAAACTGAACTCTCATTCTGTCCGAGAAGTGATGATGACTCTTGGCACTGAACACAGGGCTCCAACTGACTGTGAGATGAGAGCTGAAGAGAAAAATGTAATTATAATTGCGGGAGATTTCCCGTGGGACCATGAAAGATCAGGAGCATTGATATTTCTTCCAGTCATTTGGCAGCACGTCAACACCCTTCACAGTAATGTTTGTGCTGCACTGATTATATCCAAACTAATAATACAAGTGTTTGTCGTGAAACCACCCAAAGATTGGAGTGATATTTTGCTCACATTTCTAACTAACAATGTACAGAAAGCCGGGCTCTGCCGGCAATGCTGCACCACATTTAACAGAAGCAGCTCCAGTTTTCCTCCTGGTATGTGAGACGGTTAAATCCTGTCGATGCACCAACTGAATTCCCCGAATTCTGAAAGATGTTTCAATGTTTACACCACTCCGGGCGTTCGTCACTCATCCGTTTCACTGTGGGAGTTCTGGTTGGCAATTGAATCAGAAATATATGTCTTTAGCACGGAAGGGGTCGGGCATTGCACCAGCACCTTGCAGAAAAATGAATGTTACTGATAGTGTAAAAAGTTGCTGAATTAATAGTGCAGAAAATGCAGTCTCATACTATAGCTCACTCACTTATTTTGCCTGCATATCGTAAAATTGTCAAAATAATGCTTGGTGATGAAGCGCAACAAGAAATTGCAAAAATTCCGCTGTCTGACCATACAATTCGGAGAAGGATAAATGATATGTCATCTAACATTGAAGAAAATGTATCCCAGAAACTTACAAACTCGAATTTTGCTTTGCAAATCGACGAGTCGGTCGACATTATTGGTAAAGCACAATTATTATAATTTGTTCACTTCATTAATGAAAACGAGATATTGCACCAATTTCTGTGCTGGAGAGAACTTCCAGAAAATACTAGAGGTCTAGACATGTTTGATTCTGTGAATTCATATTTAGAAGACTTCAAAATTTCCTGGGACTCGTGTTTTGGATTCTGCACGGACGGTCTCCATCTATGGTGGGACATGTCAAAGGATTCATTACCCTCGCAAAAAAAATAATCCAAATATATTATTCACCCATTGCTTTTTGCATAGAGAAGCACTTGTTGCAAAGACATTACCACTACAATTAAAATCTTGTTAGATCAAGTTGTTAATATTGTAAATTGTATAAAATCAAGTGCTTCAAAAACTCGCTTGTTTAAACAGCTCTGCAAAGCTATGGATGCACAGCACGAATGTTTACTTTTGCATTCAGAGGTAAGATGACTTTCAAAGGGAAATGTCTTATGTCGTGTATTTGAACTGAAAAGAAGAATTCTCAGTATTTTTGAAAGAGAAGGAAACGATACCTTTTGCAAATACCTTAAGAGTGAAATGTGGTGTGCTAAGTTACCATATTTGGCAGGTATATTTAATTGTTTTAACAGTGTTAATACCAGTATGCAAGGGCCAAATGTAAACATTCTCACCTCTGCAGACAAGCTATTAGCTGTTCAGGAAACATTTCTATCTGGAAAAAGAGAGCAACAGAAAACAATCTTGAAATGTTCCCTTTGATACCAAATCACAGTATTAAAAAGGTTGCTCCTATAGTGATAGAGCATTTGGCATCACTGGAAGAGAACATCAACAAATATTTTCCATCTTTGGATGTAGAGAAGTGTGATTGGGTAAGAAATCCATTTTCTCCAATTAGTATGTCAGATTTTGATCTTACATTGCAAGAAGAAGAATTGACTTCTATTTCTACAGACCGTGGTCTTAAAATGAAACATTCAGGTATGTCTCTTGATGCGTTCTGGATTTCTATTGAAGAAGAATATCCTGTATTAAAACAAAAAAAGCCTTGATAATACTGATGCAGTTTTCAACATCATATCTCTGTGAATTAGGGTTCTCAAATCTTACGAACATCAAATGTAAAAAAATGGGAAAAAGCTGGCGGAATTGAACACGAAATGAGAGTCGCCTTATCGGTTATACGCCCAAATACTGGTGACATAACTAAAAAACGTCAGGTTCAAGTATCACGTTAAAATACTAATTAATCTATAATTAACGTGAGGAATTATTATTACAGTTTATTATGTTATTGTTACATTCAGAATGAAAAATAATTAATAATATACATGTGTACAATGTTGAATATCTTCATATAATGTGATTAATAAAATGTTTTATAAATTTTCTGAAACTTGCTTTTATTTAACCTGTGTTCACCTTTTAATCCCTTCACGTGTGCCGCCAAAAATTCTAGTATTTGAAAGTGTGCCGCGAACACAAAAAGGTTGAGAGCCACTGTTCCAGACAGTATCTCTGTTCATAAATAGAAGTATAGAGTACAAAAGTGTGCATATTATGATGAACCTGCACAAAGCATTGGTTCGGCCTCAACTGGAGGATTATGCCCAATTGTGGGCAACACAGTTTAGGGAGAATATGAAGGCCTGCGAGAGGGTGCAGGAAAGATTTACGAGAATGATTCCAGGGATGAGGGACTTCAGTTACCTGGATAGATTGGAGAAGCTGGGATTGCAAGGGGAATAGAGTATAAAAGCAGAGAAGTCCTGCTACAACTGGACAGGGTATTGATTAGGCCACACCTGGAGTACTGCGTGCAGTTTTGGTCTCTGTCTTTAAGGAAGGATATATTTACATTGGGGGCAGTTCAGAGAAGGTTCACGAGGTTGATTCCTGAGGTGAGGGGGTTGACTTATGAAGAAAGGTTTGAGTAGTTTCGGCCTTTACACATTGGAGGTAAGAAGAATGAGAGGTGATTTTATTGAAACAAAAAGGTTACTGAGGGGGCGTGACATAGTGGATGCAGAGAGGATGTTCCCACTCATAGGGGAAACTAAAACCAGGGGGCGCAGATTCAAAGTAAGGGGTCGCCCATTTAAAACTGAGATGAGGAGGAATTTTTTCTTTGAGGGTTGTAAATCTGTGGAATTCTCTGTCCCAGAGAGCTGTGGAAGATTGGACGTTGAATATATTTAAGGCGGAGATAGACAGATTTTTGAGCGATTATGGGAGTAAAGGTTTCTGGGGAGCGGGCAGCGAAGTGGAGCTGAGTCCATGATCAGATCAGCCATGATCTTATTGAATAGTGGAGCAGGCTCGAGGGGCCATATGGCCTTCTCCTGCTCCTATTTCTTATGTTCTAATGCTATTCTTTCACATTACTTTACAGAAGTTCACTTTACAGGGTATTAAACGGGGAGGATTTGTCGACCAGAGGTTCAAACCAAACATTACATTCAAATCTGATGGAGTCACTCGTTTCATCGGGACCTGAATATCCTCGGCCTTTGGCCATGGAAGCAAAAAACACTGTTCACAGCGGGGAGAAACTGTACACGTGCTGTGTGTGTGGGCAAGGATTCAGCCGATCATCCAACCTGGAGAGACATAGAAACATAGAAACATAGAAAATAGGTGCAGGAGTAGGCCATTCCGCCCTTCTAGCCTGCACCGCCATTCAATGAGTTCATGGCTGAACATGCAACTTCAGTATCACATTCCTGCTTTCTCGCCATACCCCTTGATCCCCCTAGCAGTAAGGACTACATCTAACTCCTTTTTGAATATATTTAGTGAATTGGCCTCAACAACTTTCTGTGGTAGAGAATTCCACAGGTTCACCACTCTCTGGGTGAAGAAGTTCCTCCTCATCTCGGTCCGAAATGGCTTACCCCTTATCCTTAGACTGTGTCCCCTGGTTCTGGAGTTCCCCAAGATTGGGAACATTCTTCCTGCATCCAACCTGTCTAACCCCGTCAGAATCTTAAACGTTTCTATGAGGTCCCCTCTCATTCTTCTGAACTCCAGTGAATACAAGCCCAGTTGATCCAGTCTTTCTTGATAGGTCAGTCCCGCCATCCCGGGAATCAGTCTGGTGAACCTACGCTGCACTCCCTCAATAGCAAGAATGTCCTTCCTCAAGTTAGGAGACCAAAACTGTACACAATACTCCAGGTGTGGCCTCACCAAGGCCCTGTACAACTGTAGCAACACGTCCCTGCCCCTGTACTCAAATCCCCTCGCTATGAAGGCCAACATGCCATTTGCTTTCTTCACCGCCTGCTGTACCTGCATGTCAACCTTCAATGACTGATGTACCATGACACCCAGGTCTCTTTGCACCTCCCCTTTTCCTAATCTGTCACCATTCAGATAATAGTCTGTCTCTCTGTTTTTACCACCAAAGTGGATAACCTCACATTTATCCACATTATACTTCATCTGCCATGCCTTTGCCCACTCACCTAACCTATCCAATTCGTTCTGCAGCCTCATAGCATCCTCCTCGCAGCTCACACTGCCACCCAATTAGTGTCATCCGCAAATTTGGAGATACTACATTTAATCCCCTCGTCTAAATCATTAATGTACAATGTAAACAGCTGGGGCCCCAGCACAGAACATTGCGGTACCCCACTAGACACTGCCTGCCATTCTGAAAAGTCCCCATTTACTCCTACTCTTTGTTTTCTGTCTGACAACCAGTTCTCAATCCATGTCAGCACACTACCCCCAATCCCATGTGCTTTACCTTTGCACATCAATCTCTTGTGTGGGACCTTGTCGAAAGCCTTCTGAAAGTCCAAATATACCACATCAACTGGTTCTCCCTTGTCCACTCTACTGGAAACATCCTCAAAAAATTCCAAAAGATCTGTCAAGCATGATTTCCCTTTCACAAATCCATGCTGATTTGGACCTATCATGTCACCCCTTTCCAAATGCACTGCTATGACATCCTTAATAATTGATTCCATCATTTTACCCACTACTGAGGTCAGGCTCACCGGTCTATAATTCCCTGTTTTCTCTCTCCCTCCTTTTTTAAAAAGTGGGGTTACATTGGCTACTCTCCACTCCATAGGAACTGATCCAGAGTCAATGGAATGTTGGAAAATGACTGTCAATGCATCCACTATTTCCAAGGCCACCTCCTTAACTACTCTGGGATGCAGTCCATCAGGCCCTGGGGATTTATCGGCCTTCAATCCCATCAATTTCCCCAACACAATTTCCTGACTAATAAGGATTTCCCTCAGTTCCTCCTCCTTACTACACCCTCTGACTCCTTTTATATCCGGAAGGTTGTTCGTGTCCTCCTTAGTGAATACCGAACCAAAGTACTTGTTCAATTGGTCCGCCATTTCTTTGTTCCCCGTTATGACTTCCCCTGATTCTGACTGCAGGGGACCTACGTTTGTCTTTACTAACCTTTTTCCCTTTACATATCTGTAGAAACTTTTGCAATCCGTCTTAATGTTCCCTGCAAGCTTCTTCTTGTATTCCATTTTCCCTGCTCTAATCAAATCCTTTGCCCTCCTCTGCTGAGTTCTAAATTTCTCCCAGTCCCCGGGTTCGCTGCTATTTCTGGACAATTTGTATGCCACTTCCTTGGCTTTAATACTATCCCTGATTTCCCTTGATAGCCACGGTTGAGCCACCTTCCCTTTTTTATTTTTACGACAGACAGGAATGTACAATTGTTGTAGTTCATCCATGCGGTCTCGAAATGTCTGCCATTGCCCATCCACAGTCAACCCCTTAAGTATCATTCGCCAATCTATCCTAGCCAATTCACGCCTCATACCTTCAAAGTTACCCTTCTTTAAGTTCTGGACCATGGTCTCTGAATTAACTGTTTCATTCTCCATCCTAATGCAGAATTCCACCATATTATGGTCACTCTTCCCAAGGGGCCTCGCACAACGAGATTGCTAATTAATCCTCTCTCATTACACAACACCCAGCCTAAGATGGCCTCCCCCCTAGTTGGTTCCTCAACATATTGGTCTAAAAAACCATCCCTTATGCACTCCAGGAAATCCGCCTCCACGGTATTGCTTCCAGTTTGGTTAACCCAATCTATGTGCATATTAAAGTCACCCATTATAACTGCTACACGTTTATTGCATGCACCCCTAATTTCCTGTTTGATGCCCTCCCCAACATCACTACTACTGTTTGGAGGTCTGTACACAACTCCCACTAACGTTTTTTGCCCTTTGGTGTTCTGCAGCTCTACCCATATAGATTCCACATCATCCAAGCTAATGTCCTTCCTAACTATTGCCTTAATCTCCTCCTTAACTAGCAATGCTACCCCACCTCCTTTTCCTTTTATTGTATCTTTCCTGAATTTTGAATACCCCTGGATGTTGAGTTCCCAGCCCTGATCATCCTGGAGCCACGTCTCACAAGTGCAGTCACACTGGAGAAAAACTGTGCGAATGTAGGGATTGTGGGAAACGTTTCAACTATCCGTCCCAGCTGGAAACACATCGGCGAGTTCACACTGGGGAGAAATTGTTCAATTCTCTGAGTGTGTGAAGGGATTCACTCAGTTATCCCACCTATTGACACACCAGCGAGTTCACACTGGGGAGAGACCATTCACCTCTCTGTATGTGGGAAGGGATTAATGCAGTTATCCCACCTGCTGATACACCAGCGAGTTCACACTGGGGAGAGGCTGTTCACCTCTCTGAGTGTGGGAAGGGATTCACTCAGTTATCCCACCTACTGATACACCAGTGAGTTCACACTGGGGAGAGACCGTTCACCTCTCTGAGTGTGGGAAGGGATTCACTCAGTTATCCCACCTGCTGATACACCAGCGAGGTCACACTGGGGAGAGACTGTTCACCTCTCTGAGTGTGGGAAGTGATTCACTCAGTTATCCCACCTACTGACACACCAGTGGGTTCACACTGGGGAGAGACTGTTCATCTCTCTGAGTGTGGGAAGGGATTCACTCAGTTATCCCACCTGCTGATACACCAGTGAGTTCACACTGGGGAGAGGCCGTTCACCTCTCTGAGTGTGGGAAGTGATTCACTCAGTTATCCCACCTGCTGATACACCAGTGAGTTCACACTGGGGAGCGGCCGTTCAACTCTCTGAGTGTGGGAAGGGATTCACTCAGTTATCCTACCTGCTGATACACCAGCGAGTTCACACTGGGGAGAGACTGTTCACCTCTCTGAGTGTGGGAAGGGATTCACTCAGTTATCCCACCGACTGATAAACCAGTGAGTTCACACTGGGGAGAGGCTGTTCACCTCTCTGAGTGTGGGAAGTGATTCACTCAGTTATCCCACCTGCTGATACACCAGTAAGTTCACACTGGGGAGAGACCGTTCTCCTCTCTGAGTGTGGGAAGGGATTCACTCAGTTATCCCACCTACTGATACACCAGTAAGTTCACACTGGGGAGAGACCGTTCTCCTCTCTGAGTGTGGGAAGGGATTCACTCAGTTATCCCCGCTGCTGATACACCAGCGAGTTCACACTGGGGAGAGACCGTTCACCTCTCTGAGTGTGGGAAGGGATTCACTCAGTTATCCCACCTACTGATACACCAGTAAGTTCACACTGGGGAGAGACCGTTCTCCTCTCTGAGTGTGGGAAGGGATTCACTCAGTTATCCCCGCTGCTGATACACCAGCGAGTTCACACTGGGGAGAGACCGTTCACCTCTCTGAGTGTGGGAAGGGATTCACTCAGTTATCCCCGCTGCTGATACACCAGAGAGTTCACACTGGGGAGAGACTGTTCACCTCTCTGTATGTGGGAAGTGATTCACTCAGTTATCCCACCTGCTGATACACCAGCGAGTTCACACTGGGGAGAGGCCGTTCACCTCTCTGAGTGTGGGAAGGGATTCACTCAGTTATCCCACCTACTGATACACCAGCGAGTTCACACTGGGGAGAGGCCGTTCACCTCTCTGAGTGTGGGAAGGGATTCACTCAGTTATCCCACCTACTGACACACCAGTGAGTTCACACTGGGGAGAGGCCGTTCACCTCTCTGAGTGTAGGAAGGGATTCACTCAGTTATTAGAGTCAGGCAGAGAATTCCGCAGGTTCACAATTCTCTGAGTGAGTTATGTACTCAGAAAGGTGAGGGGATTTAATGTCAGCTTTCCAGGCCCCTGTTTATTTCACCTTCTCTCTGATCCAATTATCTCTCAGTTGTGAAGAAAGACCTTGCCTGAATTGTGAAATGAGGCGAATGTTTCTCCAATGTTGGTATTACTGCAGTACTGATGTGCACCAGCAGCTGGTGATATTGTACTGTAAAACTTTACAGACCTTTGCCCAGCTCACCCTCCCCATCTCCTGGCTGTCAGTGGTCTACAATGGGCTACAAGGGACGGTTAAACACTCTGGGGTGAATTCTCACTTTTACCTCCCACAACTCGGGTGTTAGGGGATCGGCTCCAGTTTTACAGCCCGCACGGAGGAAATGTGAACATTCAGCCCTTTAAAGCGAAGGTTTACAAACTGCGGGTCTCTGTGAAGAGAGATAGTTTGTGTATTACCCATCACCAATGGTGCGTGGTGCTGATACCTGAGCAATGTGCTCACTTTCAGAGCACAACTTATTGCAGTGATGAGAAAGGGCGGGGATGGATCTGCTGTCGGCGTTTACATTTTATTAAAGTCTTCTCACATTTTATATTTGTATCGGTTTATTTACAGTCTCACTGGGATTTACAATGTGTCATTTGGTATTACATGTTCTAACTCCCGACCTCTGACCTCTGCTCCTGATCCTATCCGCGCGGGGTCAAGTCGTTGTCAGGTCACGGATGATGCGGGCAGACAGAGAGACAGAGAGGGAGAGGGAGAGCGACAGACATAGAGAGAGAGAGACAAAGAGAGAGAGGGAGAGAGAGTGACAGACATAGAGAGAGAGAGACAGAGAGAGAAAGACAGAGAGAGAGAGGGAGAGAGAGCGACAGTCAGAGAGAGTGAATGACAGAGAGAGAGAGAGAGAGAGGGAAAGGCGCAGAGAGAGAGAGAGAGAGGGAGACAGGGAAAGACAGAGAGCGAGAGAGAAGGAAAGACAGAGACCGACACAGAGAGTGAGAGACAGAGAGAGAGAGAGAGGCGGGGAAAGACAGAGTGAGAGAGAGGGAAAGACAGAGAGAGAGAGAGAGAGAGGGAAAGACAGACAGAGAGAGAGAGAGAGAGACAGAGTGCGAGAGAGAAGGAAAGACAGAGACCGACACAGAGAGTGAGAGACAGAGAGAGAGATAGAGGCGGGGAAAGACAGAGTGAGAGAGAGGGAAAGACAGAGAGAGAGAGAGAGAGAGGGAAAGACAGAGAGAGAGAGAGAGAGAGAGAGAGAGAGACAGAGAGCGAGAGACAGAGGGAGAGGGAGAGACAGAGAGAAAGATAGACACAGAGAAACAGCGAGAGGAAAAGACAAAGAGAGAGACAGGCAGAGAGACAGAAACCGAGACACACAGAGAGTGAGAGAGAGAGAGACAGAGAGAGAGAGAGAGAGAGAGAGAGAGAGAGAGAGAGAGAGGGGGCTGAGACAGAGAGAGAGACAGAAAGTGGGAAAGACAGAGAGAGAGAGAGAGAGGGAAAGACATTGAGAGAGAGGGAAAGAGAGTGAGAATGAGACAGACAGACAGAGAGAGAGAGAGATAGAGGGATAGAGAGATAGACAGAGAGAGGGAGAGGGACAGAGAGAGAGAAGGAGACAGAGAGTGAGAGAGGAAAAGAGGGAAAGGCACAGATAGAAGGAGGGAGAGAGACGGAGAGAGCGAGAGGGGGACAGAGAGAGAGAAAGACAAACAGAGAGAGATAGAGACAGAAAGAGAGAGAGACAAAGAGAGAGAGGGAGAGAGAGAGAAAGAAAACGAGTGAGAGAAATTGAGAGAGAGACAAAGAGATAGAGAGACAAAGAGAGAGAAACAAAGAGAGAGAGAGAGAGAGGGAGAGCGGGATAGACAGAGAGACACAGGGAGAGAGAGACACACACACACAGAGACAGACAGAGAGAGAGCGGGGCAGTGGGATAAGTTTGGGGATTGAGACAGGGCTATGGGGAGAGAGTGGGGCAGTGGGATTAGTTTGGGGATTGATACAGGGCTATGGGGAGAGAGCGGGGCAGTGGGATTAGTTTGGAGATTGATAAAGGGCTATGGGGAGAGAGCGGGGCAGTGGGATTAGTTTGGGGATTGATACAGGACTATGGGGAGAGAGCGGGGCAGTGGGATTAGTTTGGGGATTGATACAGGATTATTGGGAGAGAGCGGGGCAGTGGGATTAGTTTGGGGATTGATACAGGACTATGGGGAGAGAGCGGGGCAGTGGGATTAGTTTGGGGATTGACACAGGGCTATGAGGAGAGAGCGGGACAGTCGGATTAGTTTGGGGATTGATACAGGGATATGGGGAGAGAGCGGGGCAGTGGGATTAGTTTGGGGATTGATACAGGACTATGGGGAGAGAGTGGGGCAGTGGGATTAGTTTGGGCATTGAGACAGGGCAATGGGGAGAGCGGGGCAGTGGGATTAGTTTGGGGATTGATACAGGGCTATGGGGAGAGAGCGGGGCAGTGGGATTAGTTTGGGGATTGATACAGGGCTAAGGGGAGAGAGCGGGGCAGTGGGAATAGTTTAGGGATTGATACAGGACTATGGGGAGAGAGCGGGGCAGTGGGATTAGTTTGGGGATTGATACAGGACTATGGGGAGAGAGCGAGGCAGTGGGATTAGTTTGGGGATTGATACAGGACTATGGGGAGAGAGCGGGGCAGTGGGATTAGTTTGGGGATTGATACAGGGCTATGGGGAGAGAGCGGGGCAGTGGGATTAGTTTGGGGATTGATACAGGGCTAAGGGGAGAGAGCGGGGCAGTGGGAATAGTTTGGGATTGATACAGGACTATGGGGAGAGAGCGAGGCAGTGGGATTAGTTTGGGGATTGATACAGGACTATGGGGAGAGAGCGGGGCAGTGGGATTAGTTTGGGGATTGATACAGGGCTATGGGGAGAGAGCGGGGCAGTGGGATTAGTTTGGGGATTGATACAGGGCTAAGGGGAGAGAGCGGGGCAGTGGGAATAGTTTGGGGATTGATACAGGGCTATGGGCAGAGAGCGAGGCAGTGGGATTAGTTTGGGGATTGATACAGGGCTATGGGGAGAGAGCGGGGCATTGGGAATAGTTTGGGGATTGATACACGTGTATGGGGCGAGAGCGGGGCAGTGGGATTAGTGTGGGATTGAAACAGTGCTATGGGGAGAGTGGGGCAGTGGGATTAGTTTGGGAATTGATACAGGACTATGGGGAGAGAGCGGGGCAGTGGGATTAGTTTGGGGATTGATACAGGGCTAAGGGGAGAGAGCGGGGCAGTGGGATTAGTTTGGGGATTGAGACAGGGCTATGGGGAGAGGGCGGGGCAGTGGGATTAGTTTGGGGATTGATACAGGGCTATGGGGAGAGAGCGGGGCAGTGGGATTAGTTTGGGATTGATACAGGGCTATGGGGAGAGAGCAGGGCAGTGGGATTAGTTTGGGGATTGATACAGGGATATGGGGAGAGAACGGGGCATTGGGAATAGTTTGGGGATTGATACACGGGTATGGGGAGAGAGCGGGGCAGTGGGATTAGTTTCGGTGAAATTGAGCACCCATTTTACATCAGATGCGTGGTGACCATTTTGCAATAGGACAAGTGTCTAGTTGATCTGTGAACAAACCTGGTTCAAGCATTTTAAGCCTTTTTGCAGAGTCCGAGTGTGAGAGAGAGACAGAGAGAGTGAGAGGGAAAGACAACGAGAGAGACTGAGCGGGAGAGACACAGAGAGAGAGGGCACGACAGTGACAGAGAAAGAGAGAGACAGAGAGAGTGAGAGGGAAAATACAGCGAGAGAGACTGAGCGGGAGAGACACAGAGAGAGAGGGCACGACAGTCACAGAGAGAGAGAGAGACAGAGAGAGGGAAAAACAGGTGGAGAGAGACAGAGAGAGAGAGAGAGAGAAGAGGGAAAGACAGAGAGCGAGAGAGAGAAACAGATAGAGAGAGAGAGAAACAAAGAGAGTGACAGAAAGAGACATAGGGAAACAGCGAGCAAGAGAGACAGATAGAAAGAGACAGATAGATGGAAGGAGAGTGGCAGACAGAGAGAGAGTGAGAGAGGGGGAAAGATGGAGAGAGAGAAACAGAGAGAGAGAGAGACAGAGAGAAATAGAGAGAGAGAGAGGGAGGGAGGGGGCCATGCTGCTTTATCGGGGTGTTTAAGTACAGATTGATTTGATGTAAAAGGAGCAGAATACAGATTGTCACAACTCAGGGTGACAGTGATGTGGAGCTGGGTGTAGTGTGGGCCCAGCCTCCAGGGTGACATCACCCAGCCACCCCGAGACTCACTCCCAGAGCTGACACTGGCGCCTGGAGATCCAACATCGCGTCCGCAGAGACACGATATAGCAATCTCTGGACAAGTGAGGAAAGGCCGTTGGGAACCTGGCCCTCATCCTGACGGCCACCTTTGTGTGCGGCTGCATCAAGCTGTGCAGAGACACTCGGTACACTAACACCAAGTGTCAGTACGTGCTGAGGTTCTATCTCTCCCCGCTGTTATGAAGGAATGGTCTGGCCAGGCTACCACCGAATGCACCAACCAGTTGGACCATGCCACACCACCTGTCCTCCGTGAAAAAGTTTTTCAAGACAAACACCTTTGAGCACAAGGCCGTAAATCAGTGTTCGGCCGCGCAAGGTCCTGGACGCCCTATAAAAGAAGGAGAGGGTGGAATCTGTCAGGCGGTTCCCCAAGCAGACTGTCAAACTGGTTTGGCAGAAGGCCTCATCGCCAAAGCTTTCACACAAGTACCAAGCCGTAGCTTGGTTGACAGTGAGAAGGTCCCTACCCGTCAGAACCGTCATGCACAGCCAGGGTTTCAGAGACACGGCACTCTGCCCCCAGTCGGCTCTGGTGTGGACGAGACTGTCAGACTGCAATATGTCAGGGACTTTTCAATCAAGGACACGTTAGAATGGGAATGAGAGACAGGGAGAGAGAAAAAAATAGTTGGACAGGGAGAAGCAGTGAGAGAATTAGGGACAGAGAGAGCGTGTTGGCAGAAAAGAGAAAGGAAGAGAGATCGGAAATGGACGGCAGCAGAGACAGAGGAAAATGTGAAAGAGAGATAGATGGATAGAAATTGGGAGCGAAAGAGAGAGTGAGGGAGCGAGATGGAGAGAGGGAGACAGAGAGACTGACAGAGAGCGAGAGAGAGAGAGAGACAGAGATACAGAGAGGGAGAGACAGGGAGAGACAGGGAGACTGAAAGAGAGAGCAAGAGAGAGAGAGAGAGATTTACAGAGAGAAAGTGAGAGGGACAGAGAGAGTTGGGCATTTAATCTCCCTCCATACTGTCCCATCATACACTCCGCGGTCAGGTTAAGCACGGGGTTAGATACAGAGTAAAGCTCCCTCTACACTGTCCCATCAAACACTCCCAGGACAGGTACAGCACGGGGTTAGATACAGAGTAAAGTTCCCTCTACACTGTCCCATCAAACACTCCCAGCGCAGGTAAACACGGGGTTAGATACAGAGTAAAGCTCCCTCTTCACTGTCCCATCAAACACTCCCAGGGCAGGTACAGCACGGGGTTCTATGAAGAGTAAAGTTCCCTTGACACTGTCCCATCAAACACTCCCAGGACAGGTACAGGGGGTTAGATACAGAGTAAAGCTCTCTCTGCACTGTCCCATCAAACACTCCCAGAGCAGGTACAGGGGGTTAGATATAGAGTAAAGCTCCCTCTGCACTGTCTCTTCAAACACTCCCAGGGCAGGTACAGGGGGTTAGATACAGAGTAAAGCTCCCACTACACTGTCCCATTACACACTCCCAGGGCAGGTATATGGGGTTAGATACAGAGTAAAGCTCCCTCTACACTGTCCCATCAAACGCTCCCAGGGCAGGTACAGGGGTTTAGATATAGAATAAAGCTCCCTCTACACTGTCCCATCAAACACTCCCAGGGCAAGTACAGCACGGTGTTAGATGCAGAGTAAAGCTCCCTCTACACTGTCCCATCAAACACTCCCAGGGCAGGTACAGCACGGGGTTAGTTGCAGAGTAAAGCTCCCTCTTCACTGTCCCATCAAACACTCCCAGGGCAAGTACAGCACGGGGTTAGATAGAGAGTAAAGCTCCCTCTACACTGTCCCATCAAACACTCCCAGGACAGGTACAGGGCCTTAGATACAGAGTAAAGCTCCCTCTACACTGTCCCATCAAACACTCCCAGGGCAAGTACAGCACGGGTTTAGAGACAGAGTAAAGCTCCCTCTACACTGTCCCATCAAACACGCCCAGGGCAGGTACAGAGTGTTAGATACAGAGTAAAACTCCCTCTACACTGTCCCATCAAACACTCCCAGGGCAGGTACAGAGTGTTAGATGCAGAGTAAAGCTCCCTCTACACTGTCCCATCAAACACTCCCAGAGCAGGTACAGAGTGTTAGATACAGAGTAAAGCTCCCTCTACACTGTTCCATCACACACTCCGAGGGCAGGTACAACTTTAAGCAGTTAATATTAAATTAGAGAGTTGTCGGCCTCTATGATCAATCTCCTGGTGCTGTGTTTTCATAAAATGGGGTCCATGAACAAATGTAAAATGCATGGCTACAGATCTGTCTGTGCATTGTCACCGTGGTTCTGGGAGAGCTTCAGAGAGAAAGAGAGAGAGAGAGGGAGAGAAATACAGAGAGTCTGAAAGAGAGAGAGATTGACAGAGAGAGAGAGATACAGAGAGAGAGAGAGAGCGAGCTAGAAGGAGTGATAGGCAGGGAGACAGAGAGCGAGAGAGAGACAGAGATTGAGAGGGAGAGAGAGAGAGAGACATGGAGGAAGTATACAGAGAGAGAGACAGACTGACAGAAAGCTGGACAGAGAGAGAGGCAGAGAGAGAGAGAGAGAGAGACAGAGAGAGACAGAAACACAGAGAGAGAGAGCGTCAGAGAAAGAGAGAGACAGACAGACAGAAAGGGAGACAGAGAGGGAGAGGGAGAGAGAGACAGCCAGACAGAGAGAGAGAAACAGAGCGAGACAGAGAGAGTCAGAGAGAGAGAGTCAGAGAGACAGAGAGCGAGAGACAAAGAGAATGGGAGAGACAAACAGAGTGAGGGGGAGAGACAGACAGATAAAGAGAGACATACAGAGAGAGACAGAGAGACAGCAAGAGACAGAGAGGTAGATAGAGACAGAGATAGAGAGAGTGAGGGAAAGACAGAGATAAGGACAGAGAGAGACATTCAGAGAGAGAAAGAGAGAGCGAGAAGGAGAGAGAGACAGAGAGAGAGGGAAAGCTAGAGAGAAAGCCAGAGAGAAACAGAGATGCGGAGAGAGAGCGCGAGAGAGAGAGAGAGAGAGAGATAGACAGAGAGAGAGAGAGAGATAGTGAGAGACAGAGAGAGAAAGACAGATCGAGACAGCGAGAGTCAGAGAGAGAAAGACAGAGCGACAGATAGACAGAGAGCGAGAGAGAAAGGGAGACAGAGACAGAGAGGGAGACAGAGAGGGAGACAGAGAGGAAGACAGACAGAGAGAGACAGACAGAGAGACAGTGATAGAGACAGAGAGCGAGAGCGACAGAGAGTCAGAGAAAGAGACAGAAATAGGGAGAGTGAGAGAGAGAGAGAAGCAGAGAGAGAGAGAGACAGAATGAGAGCGAGGCAGAGAGAGAGGCAGAGAGAGAGAGAGAGAGAGAGAGAGAGAGAGAGAAAGACAGAGAGAGAGAGAGGGAGAGAGAGAAAGAGAGAGAAAAAGAGAGAGAAAGACAGAGGCAGAGAGAAAGACAGACAAAGTGAGGCACAGAACACAGAGTCAGAGAGTGAGAGAGAGACAGAGAGAGACAGAATGGGAGAAAGACAGAGAAAGAGAAATTGATAGAGAGCGAGAGAGAGGGAAAGGCGGAAATAAATATATGGCGAGATACAGAGAGAGAGAGACAGAGCAAGAGGGAGAGAGAGACAGAAAGACAGAGAGAGAGAAGCAGAGCCAGACAGACAGAGAGAAAGAGAGAGAGACAGAGATGGAGACAAAGAGAGAGAGAGAGAGAGACAGAGACAGAGCGAGACAGGGAGACAGAGGGGAAGACTGAGAAAGATAGAGAGACAGAGAGATAGAGAGAGGGAGAGTCAGAGACAGAGAGAGATAATGACACAGAGAGAGCGAGTGAGAGAGAGAGAGAGAGAGAGAGAGACAGGGAGAGAGTTAGCGAGAGATAGAGAAAGGGAGAGACACAGAGTGAGAGAGAAAGAGACAGAGAGGTATAGAGAGAGAGTCACAGAGGGAGAGAGACAGAGAGAGACAGACAGAGAAAATACAGATAAAGACAGAGAGACAGTGAGATAGTGAAACAGAGACAGAGAGAGAGACAGAGAGAGACGGAGAGAAGGAGACAGAGAGAGAGACAGACAGATAGAGAGAGAGAGCGATAGGCAAACAGGCAGAGTGGGAGAGAGAGACACAGAGTGAGAGACAGAATTATAGAGACAGAGAGAGAGAGTGAAAGATGGAGACAGAATTAAAGATGGAGAGAGAGGGAGAATGAGAGAGAGAGAGAGAGACAGAGAGAGA
>NW_027251067.1:60000-69238 GCF_044704955.1 Pristiophorus japonicus
ATGGGGAGAGAGCGGGGCAGTGGGATTAGTTTGGGGATTGATACAGGACTATGGGGAGAGAGCGGGGCAGTGGGATTTGTTTGGGGATTGATACAGGGCTATGGGGAGAGAGCGGGGCAGTGGGATTAGTTTGGGGATTGATACAGGACTATGGGGAGAGAGTGGGGCAGTGGGATTAGTTTGGGGATTGATACAGGACTATGGGGAGAGAGCGGGGCAGTGGGATTAGTTTGGGGATTGATACAGGGCAATGGAGAGAGAGCGGGGCAGTGGGATTAGTTTGGGGATTGATACAGGACTATGGGGAGAGAGTGGGGCAGTGGGATTAGTTTGGGGATTGATACAGGACTATGGGGAGAGAGCGGGGCAGTGGGATTAGTTTGGGGATTGATACAGGGCAATGGAGAGAGAGCGGGGCAGTGGGATTAGTTTGGGGATTGATGCAGCGCTATGGGGAGAGAGCGGGGCAGTGGGATTAGTTTGGGGATTGATACAGGACTATGGGGAGAGAGCGGGGCAGTGGGATTAGTTTGGGGATTGATACAGGGCTATGGGGAGAGAGCGGGGCAGTGGGATTAGTTTGGGGATTGATACAGGGCTATGGGGAGAGAGCGGGGCTGTGGGATTAGTTTGTGTGAGATTGAGCAGCCATTTTACATGAGATGTGTGTTACAGAGACCGAGAGAGAGAGAGAGAGAGAGATAGAGATAAGACAGAGATAGAGAGAGATAAAGAGACACGAGAGCGAGAGGGACAGAAATAGAGTATGAGAGAGACACAGATACAGAGATAAATAGCGAGATAGAGCAACAGATAGACAGCGAGAGAGAGATAGAGTGTGACAGAGATAGAGCAAGATCGAGAGATAGAGAGAGACAGGCAATGAGAGAGAGAGAGAGAGGTACAGATACAGAGAGAGAGAGAGACAGCTAGAGAGAGACAGAGAGATAGAGATACAGATCGAGAGGTAGTGAGGGAGTGAGAGTGAGAGACAGTGAGAGAGAGAGACAGACAGAGAGAGGGAAAAAGGGAGAGAGAGACAGAGAGAGAGAGTGGGAGATACAGAGAGAGAGAGAGTGACAGAGAGACAGAGAGAGAGAGAGAAACACACACACAGAAATAGAGAGGGACAGAATGTGAGAGTCAGAGACAGCCAGAGCAAAACAGAGAGAGAGGGAGATAAAGAGACAGAGACAGAGAGCGTGAGACAGAGAGAGTGAGAGAAATAGAGACAGAGAGTGAGAGAGAGAGAGACAGAGATTGAGAGACCGACAGAGAGAAAGTGAGAGAGAGTGAGAGAGAGAGAGACAGACAGAGTGAGAGAAAGATAGAGCGAGAGAGAGTGAGAGAAACACAGAGACAGAGAGAGAGCGAGTGATAAACACAGAGTGACAGAGAGGGAGAGAAAGATAGAGCGAGAGACAGACTGAGAGAGAGACAGAGAGAAAGAGAGCGAGAGAGACAGACAGAGAGAGACAGAGAGAGAGAGGAACGAGGGATAGAGAGAGTCAGAGAGAAAAACAGAGACAGATAGAGAGAAAGAGAGAGAAAGAGAGAGAGACACAGAGAGGGAGGCAGAGAGAGAGTGAGACAGAGAAAAATACAGAGAGAGAGGGAGAGAGAGAGAGAGCGATAGAGAGAAAGAGAGAGAGTTAGAGATTGGGAGATTTCTTGATGTTTAAAGCTTAAATTTTGCTGGTGAAGGATTCAGCCAGCCGGCAGAAGACTTGGGATGTTTCTGTCTTTGAAAAAAAAGGTACAAAATCCGAGGTAAAAAAAAGCACACGGTGTGAACATCTCGAGATTAAAAATGGCAGGTGTAATCAGATATTTGGAGGAATCTAGACATCACCGGGAAGGTTTTAAAGCGTATGTGGATTGGCTAGAAATGTATTTCACTGTATGTTATAAATGGTGCTGCTGTTCACAGACTGGACTACTGTTGGACATATTCTCCCCTCCCCCCGGGACACTCTCCCCTCCCCTTGGGACACTCTCCCCTCCCCCCGGGACACACTCCCCTCCCCCCGAGACACTCTCCCCTCCCCCCGGGACACTCTCCCCTCACCCCGGGACACTCTCCCCTCCCCCCGGGACACTCTCCCCTCCCCTCGGGACACTCTCCCCACCCCTCGGGACACTCTCCCCTCCCCCCGGGACACTATCCCCTCCCCCCGAGACACTCTCTCCTCCCCCCGAGACACTCTCCCCTCCCCTCGGGACACTCTCCCCTCCCCTTCCCTCGGGACACTCTCCCCTCCCCTTCCCTCGGGACACTCTCCCCACCCCTCCCCTCGGGAAACTCTCCCCTCCCCTCCCCCCGGGACACTCTCCCCTCTCCTCGGGACACTCTCCCCTCCCCCTGAGACACTCTCCCCTCCCCCCGGGACACTCTCCCCTCCTCTCCCCTCGGGACACTCTCCCCTCCCCCTGAGACACTCTCCCCTCCCCCCGGGACACTCTCCCCTCCTCTCCCCGCGGGACACTCTCCACTCCACCCGTGACATTCTCCCCTCCCCTCGGGATACTCTCCGCTCCCCACCCCCTGGGACACTCTCCCCTCCCCTCGGGACACTCTCCCCTCCCCCCGAGACACACTCCCCTCCCGTCGGGACACTCTCCCCTCCCCCCGTGACACTCACCCCTCCCCCCGGGACACTCTCACCTCCCCACGGGAAACTCTCCCCCTCCCCTCAGGATACTCTCCCCTCCCCTCCCCCTGGGACTCTCTCCCCTTCCCTCGGGACACTCTCCCCTCCCCTCGGGACACTCTCCCCTCCCGCCCCCTGGGACACTCTCCCCTCCCCTCGGGACACTCTCCCCTCCCCTCACCCCGGGACACTCTCCCCTCCCCTTGGGGCACTCTCCCCTCCCCCGGGACACTCTTCCCCTCCCCCCGGGACACTCTCCCTTCCCCCCGGGACACTCTCCCCTCCCCCCCCCGGGACACTCTCCCCTCCCCTCGGGACACTCTCCCCCTCCCCTCACCCCGGGACACTCTCCCCTCCCCTTGGGGCACTCTCCCCTCCCCCCGGGACACTCTCCCCTCCCCCCGGACACTCTTCCCCTCCCCCCGGGACACTCTCCCCTCCCCTCGGGACACTCTCCCCTCCGCCCCCTGGGACACTCTCCCCTCCCCTCGGGACACTCTCCCCTCCCCTCACCCCGGGACACTCTCCCCTCCCCTTGGGGCACTCTCCCCTCCCCCCGGGACACTCTTCCCCTCCCCCGGGACACTCTCCCCTCCCCCCGGGACACTCTCCCCTCCCCTCCCCTCGGGACATTCTCCCCTCCCCCGAGACATTATCCCCTCCCGCCGGGACAGTCTCCCCTCCCCCCGGGACACTCTCCCCTCCCCCCGAGACACTCTCCCCTCCCCCGGGACACTCTCCCCTCACCCTGGGACACTCTCCCCTACCCCCCGGCACACTCTCCCCTCCCCCCGGGACACTCTCCCCTCCCCCCGGGACATTCTCCACTCCCCCCGGGACACTCTCCCCTCCCCTCGGGACACTCTCCCCTCCCCTCGGGACACTCTCCCCTCCCCCCGGGACACTATCCCCTCCCCCGAGGACACTCTCTCCTCCCCCGAGACACTCTCCCCTCCCCTCGGGACACTCTCCCCTCCCCTCGAGACACTCTCCCCTCAGCTTCCCTTGAGACACTCTTCCCACCCCTCCCCTCGGATACTCTCCCCTCCCCTCCCCCCAGGACACTCTCCCCTCTCCTCGGGACACTCTCCCCTCCCCCTGAGACACTCTCCCCTCCCCCCGGGACACTCTCCCCCTCCTCTCCCCTCGGGACACTCTCCCCTCTCCCCGAGACACTCTCCCCCTTCCCCCGGGACACCTCTCCCCTTCCCCCGGGACACCCTCCCCCTCCCCCCGTGACACTCTAACCCTCACCTCGGGGTACTCTCCGCTCCCCCTGGGACACTCTCCCCTCCCCTCGGGACACTCTCCCCTCCCCTCGGGACACTCTCCTCTCCCCTCCCCTCGGGACACTCGCCCCTCCCCCGAGACATTCTCCCCTCCCCCCGGGACACTCTCCCCTCCCGCCGGGACACTCTCCCCTCCCCCCGAGACACTCTCCCCTCCCCCCGGGACTTTCTCCCCTCCCCCCGAGACACTCTCCCCTCACCCCGGGACACTCTCCCCTCACCCCGGGACACTCTCCCCTACCCCCCGGCACACTCTCCCCTCCCCCCGGGACACTCTCCCCTCCCCCCGGGATATTCTCCCCTCCCCCCGGGACATTCTCCCCTCCCCCCGGGACATTCTCCCCTCCCCTCGGGACACTCTCCCCTCCCCTCGGGACACTCTCCCCTCCCCCCGGGACACTAACCCCTCCCCCCGAGACAAACTCTCCTCCCCCCGAGACACTCACCCCTCCCCTCGGGACACTCTCCCCTCCCCTCGGGACACTCTCCCCTCCCCTTCCCTCGGGACACTGTCCCCACCCCTCCCCTCGGGATACTCTCCCCTCCCCTCCCCCCGGGACACTCTCCACTCTCCTCGGGACACTCTCCCCTCCCCCTGAGACACTCTCCCCTCCCCCCGGGACACTCTCCCCTCCTCTCCCCTCGGGACACTCTCCCCACCCCTCCCCTCGGGATACTCTCCCCTCCCCTCCCACCGGGACACTCTCCACTCTCCTCGGGACACTCTCCCCTCCCCCTGAGACACTCTCCCCTCCCCTCGGGACACTCTCCCCTGTCCCCGAGACACTCTCCCCTCACCCCGGGACACTCCCCCCTCCCCGCGGGACACTCTGCCTTCCCCCCGGGACACTCTCCCCTCCCCCCGTGACACTCTCCCCTCCCCTCGGGATACTCTCCGCTCCCCTCCCCCTGGGACACTCTCCCCTCCCCTCGGGACATTCTCCCCTCCCCTCGGGACACTGTCCCCTCGCCTCCCCCTGGGACACTCTCCCCTCCCCTCGGGACACTATCCCCTCCCCTCGGGACACTGTCCCCTCCCCTTCCCCTGGGACACTCTCCCCTCCCCTCGGGACACTCTCCCCTCCCCTCGGGACACTGTCCCCTCCCCTCCCCCTGGGACACTCTCCCCTCCCCTCGGGACACTCTCCCCTCCCCTCGGGACACTGTCCCCTCCCCTCCCCCTGGGACACTCTCCCCTCCCCTCGGGACATTCTCCCCTCCCCTCGGGACACTGTCCCCTCGCCTCCCCCTGGGACACTCTCCCCTCCCCTCCGGACACTCTCCCCACCCCTCCCCCCGGGACACATTCCCCTCCCCGCCCCCCGGGACACTGTCCCCTCCCCTCCCCCCAGGACACTCTCCCCTCACCCCGAGACAGTCTCCCCTCGCCTCCCCCCGAGATAATCTACCCTCCCCTCCCCCTGAGACACTCTCCACTCCACTCCCCCCGAGACACTTTCCCCTCCCCACGAGACACTCTTCCCTCCCCCTGAGACAGTCTCCCCTCCCCCTGAGACATTCTCCCCTCCCCCTGAGACACTCTCCCCTCCCCCCGGGACACTCTCCCCTTCCCTCGGGACATTCTCCCCTCTCCCCGAGACACTCTCCCCGCCCCCCGGGACACTCTGCCCTCCCCCCGGGACACTCTCCCCTCCCCTCGGGACACTCTCCCCTCCCCACCTCCCGGGACTCTCTCCCCTCCCCCCGGGACACTATCCCCTCCTCTCGGGACTCTCTCCCCTCCACTCGGGACACTCTCCCCTCCCCACGGGACACTATCCCCTCCCCCCGGGACACTATCCCCTCACCCCGAGACACTCTCCTCCCCCGGAACATTCTCCCCTCCCATCGGACACTCTCCCCTCCACTCGGGACACTCTCCCCTCACTCGGGACACTCACCCCTCCCCCGGGACACTATCCCCTCCCCTCGGGACACTCTCCCTCTCCTCCCCTCGGGAGACCCTCCCCTCCCCTCGGGACACTCTCCCCCTCCCCTCCCCCCGGGACACTCAACTCTCCCCTCCCCCTGAGACACGCTCCCCTCCACCCGGGGCACTCTCCCCTCCCCTCCCCCGGGGCACTCTCCCCTCCCCTCCCTCGGGACCCTCTCCCTCCGCTCTCCCCGAGACTCTCTCCTTCCCATCGGAACATCTCCCCTCCCCCGGTACACTCCTCCCTTCCCCCGGGACACTCTCCCCTTCCCCCGGGACACTCTCCCCTCCCCTCGGGACACTCTCCCCTCCCCTCCCCCCGGGACACTCTCCCCTCTCCCCGAGACACTCTCCACTCCCCTCGGGACACTCTCCCCTCCCCTCGGGACACTCTCCCCTCCCACTGGGAGACTCTCCCTCCCCCCGGGACTCTCTCCCCTCCCTCCCCTCGGGACACGATCCCCTCCCCCGAGAACACTCTCCCATCCCCCCGAGACACTCTCCCCTCCCCCCGGGACACTCTCCCTCCCCCCGGGACTCTCTCCCCTCCCCCCGAGACACTCTCCCCTCCCGTCGGGACACTTTCCCCTCCCCCCGAGACACTCACCCCTCCCCCGGGACACTCTCACCTCCCCCGGTAAACTCTCCCCTCCCCTCAGGATACTCTCCCCTCCCCTCCCCCACGGACTCTCTCCCCTTCCCTCGGGACACTCTCCCCTCCCCTCGGGACACTCTCCCCTCCCGCCCCCTGGGACGCTCTCCCCTCCCCCCGGGAGACTCTCCCCTCCCCCTGAGACACTCTCCCCCTCCCCTTGGCGCACTCTCCCATCCCCCCGGGACACTCTCCCCTCCCCCCCGGGACAATCTCCCCGCCCCCCGGGACACTCTCCCCTCCCCTCCCCCGGGACACTCTCCCCTCCCCCAGGGACACTCTCCCCTCCCCCCGGGACACTCTCCCTCCCCCGGGACTCTCTCCCCTCCCCCCGGGACACTCTCCCCCAACCCTCCGGCACACTCTCCCATCCTCCCTGGACTCTCTCCCTCCCCCCGGGACATTCTCCCTTCCCCCTGGACACTATCCCCTCCCCTCCCCACGGGACACTCTCCCCTCCCCCAGAGACACTCTCCCCTCCCCCCGAGACACTCTCCTCCTCCCGGGACACTCTCCCCTCCCCCCGGGACTCTCTCCCCTCCCACCGAGACACTCTCCCCTCCTCCCGGACACTCTCCCCTCCCCCGGGACTCTCTCCCCTCCCACCGGGCCACTCTCCCCTCCCCTCCCCCGGACACTCTTCACTCCCCAGGGACACTCTCCCCTCCCCCCGGGACACTCTCCCTTCCCCTCGGGACACTCTCCCCCGGGACACTCTCCCCAACCCTCCGGCACACTCTCCCATCCTCCCTGGACTCTCTCCCCTCCCCCCGGGACATTCTCCCCTCCCCCCTGGACACTATCCCCTCCCCTCCCCACGGGACACTCTCCCCTCCCCAGAGACACTCTCCCTCCCCCCGAGACACTCTCCCCTCCTCCCGGGACACTCTCCCCCTCCCCCCGGGTCACTCTCCCCTCCCCTCGGGACACTCTCCCCTCCCTCCCCTCGGGACACTCTCCCCTCGCCCCGAGACACATTCCCCTCCCCCCGGAACACTCTCCCCTCCAAATGAGACACTCTCCCCTCACCTCGGGACACTCTCCTCTCCCCCTGGGACACTCTCCCTTCCCCCCGGGACACACTCCCCTTCCCCGGACACTCTCCCCTCCCCCTGGGACACTCTCCCCTCCCCTCCCCCCGGGACACTCTTCACTCCCCAGGGACACTCTCCCCTCCCCCCGGGACACTCTCCCTTCCCCTCGGGACACTCTCCCCTCGGGACACTCTCCCCTTCCCTCGGGACACTCTCCCCTCCCCTCCCCCGGGACACTCAACTCTCCCCTCCCCCCGGGGCACTCTCCCCCCCTCCCCCCGGGGCACTCTCCCCTCCCCACCCCCCGGAACACTCAACACTCCCCTCCCCCTGAGAGACTCTCCCTCACCCCGGATCACTATCCCCTCCCCCCGAGACACTCTCTCCTCTCACCGAGACACTCTCCCCTCCCTCGGGACAATTTCCCTCCCCTCTCCTCGGGAGACCTCTCCCCTCCCCTCCCCCCGGGACACTCAACTCTCCCCTCCCCCTGAGACACTCTCCCCTCCCCCCAGACACTCTCCCCTCCCCCCGGGACACTCCCCCCTCCCCCCGGTACACTCTCCCCTCCCCCGGGACACTCTACCCTCCCCTCGGGACACTCTCCCCACCCCTCCCCTGGGACACTCGCCTCTCCCGTCGGGACACTCTCGCCTCCCCTCCCCCCGGGGACACACCTCCCCTCCCCTCCCCCCGGAACACACTCCCCTCCCCTCCCCCGAGACACTCTCCCCTCCACTCCCCCCGAGACTCTCTCCCCTCCCTTCTCCCCGAGACACTCTCCCCTCCCCCCGGGACACTCCCCCCTACCCCCGGTACACTCTCCCCTCCCCCCGGGACACTCTCCCCTCCCCTCGGGACACTCTCCCCACCCCTCCCCCTGGGACACTCTCCCCTCCCGTCGGGACACTCTCGCCTCCCCTCCCCCCGGGACACACTCCCCTCCCCTCCCCCCGGAACACACTCCCCTCCACTCCCCCGAGACACTCTTCCCTCCACTCCCCCCGAGACACTCTCCCCTCGCCCCGAGACACTCTTCCCTCCCCCCGAGACACTCTTCCCTCCCCCCGAGACACTCTCCCCTCCCGCGAGACACACTCCCCTCCCCCCGAGACACTCTCCCCTCCCCTCGAGACACTCTCCGCTCTCCCCGAGACTCTCTCCCCTCCCATCGGGACACTCTCCCCTACCCCCGGGACACTCTCCCTTCTCCCCGGGACACTCTCCCCTTCCCCCGGGACACTCTCCCCTCCCCTCGGGACACTCTCCCCTCCCCTCCCCCCGGGACACTCAACTCTCCCCTCCCCCTGAGACACTCTCCCCTCCCCCCGAGACACTCTCCCCTCCCCCCGGGACACTCCCCCCTCCCCCCGGTACACTCTCCCCTCCCCCCGGGACACTCTCCCCTCCCCTCGGGACACTCTCCCCACCCCTCCCCCTGGGACACTCTCCTCTCCCGTCGGGACACTCTCGCCTCCCCTCCCCCCTGGACACACTCCCCTCCCCTCCCCCCGGAACACACTCCCCTCCCCTCCCCCGAGACACTCTCCCCTCCACTCCCCCCGAGACACTCTCCCCTCCCTTCTCCCCGAGACACTCTCCCATCCCCCCGGGACACTCCCCCCTACCCCCGGTACACTCTCCCCTCCCCCCGGGACACTCTCCCCTCCCCTCGGGAC